>NW_026000717.1:0-2472 GCF_001458135.2 Marmota marmota marmota | reverse complement strand
CATATACCGCTGCAGCCAGGGTAGAGGAGAGTCGCTCCTCCAGGCCAGAGATGGCTCCCACCTGGGTGTTGGGGGTCAGGTATAAAGTTGCAGCCAGGGTAGCAGGGACTGGCCCCTCCAGGCGGGAGACCCCTTTCACCTGGTTTTCAGGTGGAGCTCTAATACTGCCACATCCAGGGTTGAGGGGACTCGCCCCTCCAGGCGGGAGTCCCTTTCTACCTGGGTATTAAGGGAAGCTCCTATACTGCTGCAGGATGTGTAGAGGGGACTCCAGCTCCAGGCTAGAGACTCCTCACACTTGGTTGTCATGGGAGCTCCTACACTGCAACAGCCAGGGTACAGTGGACACGCCCCTCCAGGTAGGTGACCCCTCCCATCTGGCTATGAGGGGGCTGCTCTTATACTTCTGCAGCCAAGATAGCGGGGACTCGCCTCACTAGGCAGGAGATCTCTCAACCTTGTCATCAGGGGAGCCCATATACAGCTGAGGGCAGGGTAGAGGGGACTTACCACTCCAGGCGGGAGACGCCTCCCACCTGTGTTTCTAGGGGAGCTTGTATACCGCCTTAGCCAGGCATGAGGGGACTTGCCCCTCCAGGCGGGAGACACCTCCCACCTGGATGTCTGGGGGAACCTGTATATCTCTGAAGCCAGGGTAGAGGGGGACTCTCTGCTCCAGGAGGAAGACACTTCCCAATTGGGTGTCAGGGGGAGGTCCTATATCACCACAGACAGGGGGTCCTATATTACCACCTCCAGGGGGGAGACCACTCCCATCAGGGTGTATGTGGGGGGGGGGATCCCTTATACCGCTGAAGCCAGGGTAGAGGGTTCTTGCCCCTCCAAGCAGGAGATTCCCTCCCACCAGGGTGTCATGGGGATCTCTGATATCTAGCAGGGTAGACAGGACTCGCCCCTCCAAATGATTTTTTTAACATAAAAATGCATAAGATGCAAATATCTCTAAAACTAACTTTTAAAAGTTAAAGTCATGATCTTCAAAGGTGTCAGAAGTCACCTTTGTGAGATGGAGTGTCTGAGAACCACACAGATTTTAATAGACCAAGGAGACATGAGGTTTAAGTGCCATGTGTTATCCTGAACTGGATTTGGTATTAAAACAAACAAAAAAAAGACATTTGTAGAAAATGAATGAAATCCAAGCACTGCTATTTATTTAATAGAATTCCCACAAATTTAATATTTTAGTTTTTATCATTGTTTTGTGGGTTATATAAGATGTTAACACAATGAGAAGCTGGATATAGAGTAGACAGGAGTTTTCTAGATTGTTTTTCCACCTTCTATAAATCCAAAGTAATCTTCAAATAAAACTGGAAAAAAGAAAGGTAGATAACAAGGTGGAAAATTATTTTTAAGTTATGACTCATGAAAGACCAATATCCTTAATTTTTGAAGATCTCCTTCAAGTCCATATAAAAATAATGCTCTAATGAAGAAAGGATTTAGTGATATCAATAGAAATCACACATAAAAAAACATAAATGGATAAAAATATATTAAAATGTTCAGTCTTAATCAAAAATGCAAATTGCATAATGTAATGCTTTTTTCATCTACGAAGTTGGCAAAGATTTCTTTAAAACATTTAGTATAATCTTAGGATATGAGAAAGTGTAAACATAAAATCTAATCATCTCAATATTTTTAGTAATGTATCCAAGTTTCGATCATCTCAGTGATTTATCCTAAGGCTTTTAACTCTCAACAGACACAAAGCTTTAGCCACAATGGAGCAGCACCAATAGTAAGAACAAACATTGGAAACAGTTTCTAAGTAGATTCTAACATGAGATAGATAAAATAAATTATAATTGTTCCATTAATGGAATAGTATGCAATCATTTTTAAATGGCATTACATGAATAGACCAGCACAGAGGGATTTTTAGGGCAGGGATTCTTCTCTACATGATACTGCAGTGGTGGTGTAGGTCATGCACATTTGTCCAGACCCAAAGCGCATACCAGAGCAATAGAAAACGCTAAGGTAAACCATGAACTTTGGGTGATCACTGTGTGTTAATATGGATTCAGTGATTATAACAAGTACAGCATTCTAATGGGGCATGTTTCTAATCTGGGAGGCTAAACATGAGGAATACAGGGGGATGGTGTGCCATCTTTGTAATCTCTGCTCATTGTTTTCTGTGAATTTAAAACCGTTTCAAAAACTAAAATCTATTTTTAAAAAATATTACAAAGAAAAAAATAGTGATAGGAAACACAAAAATATTTTTGAAATGCACAAATTCTAACAGGAACCTTTTCCCTTGACTGTGTCATGCTTTTCTGTAAAAAGAAATAAGTTTTTAATTTTAGGTTTAAAAGGAATAGAATGTTGTGGCAAGAAGGACAAGAGGACACAGAAGTCATAGGGCAAACCAAGTTGGAAAGTGGAAATAAAACAGAAAAATGTATTCCAGGTGAGTTAAGAAAAAGACAGAATGAA
>NW_026000716.1:7943-10189 GCF_001458135.2 Marmota marmota marmota | reverse complement strand
TATTTTTTTCAGAAATGCAACAAACCATTTTTAAATTCATATGGAATCACAAATGATCCCAATAACAAAAACAATCTTGAGTAGAAAGAACAAAACAGGGGACTTTCATTGTACCTGACTTCAAATTATACTACAAAATCATAATGACCAAAACAGCATCTAACAGGCCTGAAAACAGACCCATTGGTCAGTGGAATAAGTTAGCACATACATACAACCATGCAACTTTTGTCAATTGGCGCAACAAACACCTAATTGAGAAGGGACAGTCTATTTAATAAATAGAGTTAGGAAAACTAGCTACCCACATGCAGAGGAATGAAATTAGACCTTCATTTTACACCATAAACAAAAGTCAACTAAAAATTGATTACAGACTTACACAAAAACCTTGAAACTACAAAACTACTAAAATAAAACATAAAGGGAAATTTTTCATGATATTTGTGTGGACAAGAATCATTTTGGAAGTGTTACCCAAATCTTAGGAACAAAAGAAAACTATAACAAATGATGTTCCATCCAAACAAAAAGTTCTTTTATAGCAAAAGAAACAACAAAGTGAAGAGACAGTCTATATAATGGAAAAAAAAAACATTTGCTAATAATATATCTAATAAGGAGTTAATTTCAAAAATCATTACAAACCCCAAACATCAACAGCAAGACAGGATATAAAACCTTTCACTGGGCTTGGTAGCACATACCTATAATCCCAGTGACTCAGGAGGCTGAGGCAGGAAAATTGCAAGCAATTTAGAGAGGCCTGCCTCAAAATAAAAAGGGTGGGGGATGTGGCTCAGTGGTTAATCACTCCTGAGTTCAATCTCTGGTACCAAAAGAAAAAGAAAAGAAAGAAGAGAAAATAAATAAAACTTTTCAAACTTTTCATAATGGGCTCCTGTTCCATCCAAACCCTCTCAGGGGGATGTACAAGTGAGCACATACAGGTAACCCAAAGGCACATGAGAAGTTTCTCAGGATCACTGATCCTTGGGAAAATGCAAATTAAAACCTCGATGGGATGTCACACCACTGTTAGGATGGCTTTTATGAAAAGTTGAAAGATAACAAGTGTTGACAAACATGCAGAGAACAGGTAACCTCTGCACACTGCTGGTGGAAAGGTGAATCAGCATTACTGCTGTGGAAAACGGCGTAGAACTTCCTCAGAAAGCTAAAATTTGAAGTAAAACTATATGATCTAGTAATCCCATTTCTGTTAAAACATCCAAAGAAATCTGAATCAGTTAGTCCAAGGAATATCTGTACTCTCATGCTTACATATTGCAGCATTATGAATAATAGACAAGATGTATAATTAACCATAGTCTATAGCAACCATAGAATAGTAAAATAAAAATTGTGGTGTTTATACATAAGGGAATATTATTAGACCTTTATAAAGAATGAGATCCTGTAGTTTGTGACAGCAAGATGGACCTTAAAGGACATTGGTAAATTAAATAAGGAAGGTACAGAAAGACAAACGCCCTATGAAATCACTTATATGTGGGTTGTAAACAAAAAAAGGTTGAATTCACAGAAGTGGAGGGTAGGATAGTTGGCAGAGCCTGGGGCTGAGGGAGGGAAGCATGAAATGTGGCTCATCAAGGAGGCCAAAGTTGCTTCTGAAGGGGAGAGGGAGTTTTGACCTCTGTTGCCCAGCAAGGTGACTAAAGTGACTGATAATGTATTGTATATTGCAAAATATGTAGGAGAGTAAATTTCACGTGTCTTCCACAGAAAACACTAAGTGGGTGATGGATATGCCGGTAGCTGGGTTTCTCCATCCACATTATCTACCCACGTGGAAACATTGCATCTGCCCCATAAATGTAATGCAGTTCCACTTCATCAATTAAAAGTTCTTCTATTTTCTTCAGGAGACTGAGAAGAGTTTGCGGTGGAGCCTCAGATGCGGAACTTCCCTCTTCAGATCACAGGGAAGACAGGAGCCCTAGCCGTGGTTTCCATGGTGACGCTGGCTCACTGCCGGGCTTGCTTTCACTCTGTCTTAAGGCAATTTTCTGGAAATGGTTGTTACTAGCATGATGCCGACTGGACTGTCACCCAAGTCTCGGCCATGTGGAACTCAGGCCTTCCAGATGGACATCCTCGAGAAGGAACCGAGGTTGCCCTCCTGGATGCATTCTATATTAGAGTTTATCTTTGAAAACTAAAGGTTCCGTTCACCCTGCATCTGTGATCTCAAAAGTAAGGCTATTTTTAACTTAGAAAGAAAA
>NW_026000716.1:0-2127 GCF_001458135.2 Marmota marmota marmota | reverse complement strand
TGTGTGTGTGTGTTCATTGCACTTGGCAGAAGTCATCAATAAATACTTGTTGAGTAAATAATTATTTCCTCTTCTTGATCATTTGAAATAAAAGTCACATTCTTAATTGGATGTTCAGTATTTTTTGTAAATGTTCTAGCAAACAATTCAGGGTACTTTTGGTTTATTTCCATTCATTTGCTAAAGTTCTGAGGTTTATACCCACATGAATAAAAATAAATGAAATTTTAAAACAAAAGAAATAAAAAGAGGAATCCACAGTGCCATGGTGTTGTAAGTACTTGCTCATTTTTTAATCCATGTACAGTAACATCTCCGCAGAAAGAGCTCATTGCCCCAGGGAAGTGAAGGCACGGAATGTACGTAAACTCTGAACTGGTGAATCTTTCTTCAACACAGCAAAAGCAATTTCTACCCAAAGCAATATAATACAGACACACTATTCCAGAAGAATATATATTTTTTAAATTCCAAAGTGATTATTATTTGGCAGGATGGTGACTCCGAGGCTCCTGGGTTCTTGGAGGCCATTTCCTGGCTCTGAGGCAAATGGAATGTGTTCAGGAAAGAAGCACAGTGCTTTTAGTTGAGGAGTCAACAAGGTCACTTTTGCCAATGTGAAACCCAGCTGCCCGGTGCCCTCGGCATGATGTCAGCGTGTCTTCCCTCCCAGGCTGGCAGGGCTGCGTGAGCATTGCTATAAGCCTCATCACAACAGCCACTGGCAAGGTTATAAACGTAATGGTCAAACCATGAGCAATTATTTAAATAAAAATCCCCTGGGAATCACTAGTTACCATGCACAGGTGTTTAACAGAGAAGTATCTATTAAAATTCTTGTTAAATTGTGCTCACTGATTTTCTCCCATAATACATGTTCCCAAACATCATGTGTGAACAGGAAGGGTCAAGGGCTGGTCTTTCTGGCACAGCAGATGTGTCTTCAGCTCCTCCTGAGTCTCAAAGGAGGAAACAAAACGGAGAAGAGAAAGTTTGGCAAGAGATGAGCAATAACCCAACTTTAATTGTGATCCCCTGTTCCTAAGTGCTCAGCTGGGGCATTCAGCTTATTAAGTATTCATGAAAGCACTTCACAGTTGTGTGAACTCACCAGCACAATTGGTTCAAACCACACAATACCTGAACAATGACAGGAGACACTCCAAATTTAAGAAGTACCAGGACATGCAAAACTGAGGCACAGTATTTTTGTGATAATAGAGTTTCATTTAGTTTTATCCATTAAAGAAATGAACAACCAAACAGCAGATTCCAGTTGCCATATCGGGAATAGCAGAGCTGTGGCAGGGTCACAAATCCATACACTGATTCAGTCATGGCCTACATCACCAGTTTTAGACATGTGACTTGAAAACTTGGCTCCTTCGCTTTAAGAAGCAAAAATCTCTTTATAGCTAAAGAATGAGGCGTGTTCAATCACAAGATTGGGGAAAAAACAACAGCTTTTCAATGTTTTATATCTCCAGGGCATCAAATTGTCTCTGGGGACAATTTTAATCTATGCCACTCTGAATGTTTATCAAACAGGTGCCTTTTCTAGAGCCAATGTTAAGAAAAGCTTCCCTAACCAAGCTCTTGTTTTGACTCATAGAACTCGGCTCAGCCAAAGGGAAATGTCCGGGGGCCTCTGGTGGCCTCTGAACCCTTGCAGTGCCTGGCAATTCACTTCCTAGGATGAGTGTGGAGGGCTCCTCAGGAGGGCTCAGCAGCTGCTGTCCTTATAACATGGTACAGAGCCCGGGGCTGCGTGCACCAGTCATTCCCAGAAGCTGCCTGCATAGTGGCGGGCTAAGCAGCCTCTGGGAGGCTGTGCTGTCCTGTGGTAGTGAGGACTTGTGGCCCACCACATCACTGATCTCCATGTACTTAATGAAATCAGACATGAGGAGTCAGGATTTCCTAAGGGAGATCTGGATGGGACTGCTTCTGGGCTTGTGTCTGTCCTGTTGCTAACACTCCCTCCCGCTGTCTCCCGCTGCTTTCCACCTTGACTGGTTAATAATGTACACAGAAATAATTAGTGGACTCTACAGAGAAGTTCTGCTCACTGCTAGACAGGAGGTTTGAGAAAACTCCTAGATTTTATGGGAATCGTTTGGAGGGTGG
>NW_026000715.1:0-2472 GCF_001458135.2 Marmota marmota marmota | reverse complement strand
TTGCCCATCCCCCACCTCAGTTGCTCCAGCTTCATCTGGGGGCAGCCCAGGCACCAGACAGACGACCTGGTCAGACAGACAGCATGAGCCAGGCATGCTGGCTACTCCTGTCTGCCCAGCGGCCTAGGGAGTCTGAGGCAGGAGGATCCCCAGTCTGAGGCCGGTTTGAGCGACTTAGCAAGGCTCTGCCTCAAAGCCAAGTGAAAGGGCCTGAGTGCGGCCCGCAGCAGCACAGCCCGGCGCACAGCCCAGGCGCGGACCTGACCGGCTCTTCTGTTTGGGGTGGCCCTTCTCTGTGGAAGGAGGGCTCCCTGACTCTGCCTTGGGAGGATGGGCTGCTCTTGGGGAGTGAGCTGTCTGTAGAGTGGGTAATCATCTCATTTAGCCCACGTTTGTCAGGCGCTTTCTGTATGCAGCCCTGATCAGGCCCAAGGGTTCACAGCGTGGAGCAGGCACAGTCCCTGTGGGGCAGCCAGGGCAGCGGGCGGACTGAGGCATGGGCACCGAGACTCACGGGGCACAGGGAGGAGCCCTGGAAATGGTGGTCAGGCAGAGACAGCCAGTGCAAAGGGCCTGCGGCTGACTTGGCCTGGACAGAGCCAGGGGCTCAGTCCTCAGGGGTGGAGCTCAAGGCCAGGCTGGGGGCAGGTGGCTGGGGGCAGTCTTGGAGGTCAGAGGTGGCCGGCCGGGCTGTGTGGAACCAAGGCAGGCCAGACCAGTGGGGGCGGTAGGGCTGGCAGGCAGGGGCCCGGCCAGGCAGGGTGACTCAGCGTCACCCCCTGCCCCCCACCCGCCATGGGGTTCCCCCGCCACGCCTACCAAGGCAAAGAAAGAGGCCATTGTCCCAGCTTCCCAGCCCCACCCCACTGGGACAGGAACCGGGGCTGACCCCTCCCCAGCACCCTTGGCCCCCTCCCCAGCAGGCCAGGAGAGGCGGGTGGGGCCCAGTCTGCAGTGCCAGGTGGGGGCAAAGGGCGCTGCTGAGGCAGCCCAGCTCCTGCCCTGTGAGCCCGTCCTCAGCCTGGGACCCTTCCTGCCCAGGCAGGGTTCCTGAGGTGGCTGTGAGCTCTGTCCAGGGGTTTCTGAGCTCCACAGAGGCCAAGGGCCCGCCTCCCACTCAGGGTGGTCATCATACCGGGCCAATGTCCGACCCACCTCCGGGCCTGGGGCTCTGGAGGCCAGGCTGTCTCAGTGTGTCCTGCCTCCACTGGGGCCGACCCCAGCCGAGTGTCGGGAAACTGAGGCACTGCAGGTCCCCGGGAGGCCCCTTCCCCCTCGCGCAGCTGGCTTCCGCTTTATCCCCCTCCCCAGGGCCCCGGGTCCTCCCACCCAGGCCTGGGAGCCCAGGGGCCCCTCTGAGTCAGAGCAGAGCGTTGAGTAAGCAGGGCCTGTGGCAGCCGGGCTATAATTACCCAGGCCGGGGCGCCGGGTGATGAAACTGGGCTGCCTCCACCCCCACCCTGCCTCTGCTCGGCCCCTGGCCCGCTGTGCAACCCTGGGCACGTCACTTCCCCTCTCTGAGCTTCCCAGCCTAAGCCGGGCTCTGTGTAGTGCTGTGCCCTCTGGGCCTCAAGCCTGCGCCAGGGCTGGGCAGGGCACCTGGGAGACTGCAGCGGGGGGGTTTGTGGACGGAGGGAGCGGCCTGATGCCTGAGGACTGGCAACACAGGTGGGCTGAGTCCTGCTGGCTCCAGGGCTACAGAAATGGCGAGGGACAGGAGTGTGGTGTAGGGACCGGTCCTGACCCTTGGGGCAGCCGAGAGCCACAGGTGGTCGGAGCGAGCAGCGGCCCAGGTCTGCAGGCAGTGCCAGGGGAAGGTCTTGGGCCTGGAGGAGCCGGACCTTGGGGGCTGGGAGAGGCAGAGGGGCAGGCAGGGGACATCCACCGGAGGCCTTGAGGGATGAGTAGGAGTCTGGACTGTGCAGCCCCGTGTGCCGGCCCTCTAGGGTGGAGCAGGGGGGAGGTCTGTGGGCCATTGTCACCTCAGGTCTATGTGGGGACCAGCTTTGTGCTGAGATGGGTCCTCCTTGCTCACTGGGGCGTGTGGCACGGGGAGAGGCCCTGGGGTCACACTTGGTCCCCGCTGTCCCTGCTCACAGCCCCACGTGGAGTGCGGGATGGTGATGGCGAGGGAGCCTGGCTGGCGAGGTGTCCCTGGCAGTGAGGACTGGGCATGCAGAGGCCCCGGGAGGGCTGGGGTGTGACAGCCAGGGTGCCCAGGTGCCAGAGGGTTGGGAGAGTGCGCAGGGCCTGGCTGTCGAGGTGGGGCCTTAGTTATGCAGGGACCAGCCGCCCCTGTGTGTCCAGGACTGAGGGATTTCTCGGGATGCAGGACTTTTGAGTACTTAGATCAGAACTTTGGGGCGCCCGCTGGCCTCGCAGACCGCCCTGCACACCCGCTCCTCCCGCTTAGCTGGGGCCTGTCCCCACTTGGGAGCTGGGCATTCCGCGGGTGTGGCCGGCTTTCCCAGC
>NW_026000714.1:0-2472 GCF_001458135.2 Marmota marmota marmota | reverse complement strand
ACACATTGTTTAATTTTTGGGTTATTTGCCATTTTTAGCCACAACCAAAAAGAGTCTGTTACAATATGTGAAAGTGTAGCTTCCTGCTGCCGGGGTATGTTACTCTTGTCTGCATTTTTAAATTTGTCAGTTTAAGCCTCAAGTTAGCACAACAAATGATCCCAACGCCTCCCTTTTGTTTGCTTAGGGTGATTTGGAGTTTATTGATCCTAGCGATCATCTTCTGGCTGATCTTCGACACCGCCAAATTGGGCCAACAGCAGCTGGTGTCCTTTGGTGGACTCATAATGTACATTATCCTGTTGTTTATATTTTCCAAGTACCCAACCAGAGTAAGTATGAAATTGGTTGGACGTTTTGTTTTCCCTCCCCAGGTGAAAAATATGATCAAAATAATGATCATAAAAGAATTTAACTATTCAATATTTTTCTTAATTTTCTGTAATTTAAGTGGTTAAGTTGCCCTTCTTCTGGAAATTTCAAAGTACTGTCTATTACTATCTCATTCCATTCTCAGTAATTTCCAGTTACACAACCAGTGGGACATTCTCTCCTTGTCAAATCCTATTTCTACTCATGTACACCCTGCCTCTATCCAACATACATACGGAGAAAATCACATTCATTTTGATCTCAGCTTTCCAAGACTACAAATTACTTAATAGTTTGCACTTGATCCTGCACTTAATCAAATTCTATTTGCAATTCAGGCTTTCTACTCCAAAAAAAAAAAAATTGTCCTTATACTGTTTTTCCCCCAATTGAATCCAATCCTCATCCTTGTCTGTCAGCCTGTAACTCATGAAATGGGCAAGAATTCTGAGACGGGCTGGGGATGTGGCTCAAGCGGTAGCACACTCGCCTGACATGTGTGCGGCCCGGGTTCGATCCTCAGCACCACATACAAACAAAGATGTTGTGTCCGCCGAAAATCAAAAAATAAATATTAAAAAAAAAAAGAATTCTGAGACCTAGAAGCTCTCACATATGAATCATGATGGCAAGCCCTGGAAGAATTTTCTGACTGAAAGATTGATCCGAGGAAAAAGCATTAATCTGAGGCCAAGTTCACCTGATATGATCCAAATCACTTGCCCTGTTTGGGTAAGCATCTCCACTGACTGGGCCTTTGCTCCCATAGATCTTTTCAGAGCTCATTTCCCCACCAAAAACTGAAAACAGATGATTGCCATTTCTGCTGCACATCCTACATCTGCATTACAGGTCATTGGTTCATTTTATAGCGAAATAAGAGCCCCTCAATAGGGTAGAATTTCATTTAATTCACTTATAAAATTGTCAGATCAACAAGTCTCAGACATACTGAGAAATCATGTTCTGCCTTTCAATTTTCCAGGCAGGAGAAGTAATTATATTTGTCTAATACTTACAGTAAGACTAGAACAGCCAGGTCCTTCCTCCTTTAATGACACTTCTTAGACTACTCTTTGTGTCTAAGTTACTTATCAGAACTTAGTGGTTATTCACCAGCACTAAAGACTTGAAACCCAGGTTTAAGGAGAGGAAATGCAATCTTAAGCTTTTGAAGCTATGTTTCTATCAAAAGACCCTCTGCTCATGGCTCCTTAGGCCTCCCAAAGAAGAAATCAGTGATTCTTTTGATGTTTATGCTAACGTCAGCATTAACTTTCTAATAAGATAATATCTCTGTCATTCTGCATAGGTTTACTGGAGACTTGTCTTTTGGGGAATTGGGTTACAATTTCTTCTTGGACTGTTAATTCTAAGGACTAATCCTGGATTTATTGCTTTCAATTGGTTGGGCACACAAGTTCAGGTAAGTGTTTCAAAAGAATACTTTACATTTAAGATGCTTTTAACATTTGGATGTAATCCTTGAGGCATCTCAGAAATAGGTTTATAAGTCTGTAATATTTGACCCAGATTTTAATTCCATAGTGTGAATCAGACAAATATCTGTTTGTGTGGAATACATTAATCTGTCTAGTTAATTATGATTACTGCTGTCCTTACCTATATTCTCTACTGCATCCATCCCCTATCCCTGTTCCCCCCTCACTTTGCCCATAGGGATGTCACCCTTATAAGCTGGTTTCTAAACAGAGAAATGAGCTTCCTTTGCATCCAGTGGTAACAAGTGGCACCTGTGTACTATCTCTGGCTTGCTAGAGCAAATTACCACACTCAGCTTGTTCTTTAGCATCCTAGAGTCAGACTTAATGTGAGACATGACAGAAAATCTTTATGCAGACATAATTTAAAAATACAGCTCTATGCCATTCATTTGACATGGTTCTCATCCTCTGCAGAGCCTAGTGCTACGATGGCTTGTAACGACCATTTCAGTGGTTTTAATGATCTCTTTTTCTTTCTCAAATCAGATTTTTCTGGGTTACACTGATGCTGGTGCTAAATTTGTCTTTGGTGAAAAATACACAGACCACTTCTTTGCATTTAAGGTAAATCTGAACTTTTTCCATGTACTTCCTG
>NW_026000713.1:0-2472 GCF_001458135.2 Marmota marmota marmota | reverse complement strand
TAGGCCTAAACCTAACCCTATCTCTAATCCTATCCCTATCCATTTCTCTAAATCTAAAATGAATCCTAATTCTAAGCCTGTTATTACCCAAACACTTACCCTAATGTTAATTCAATCCCCAACTTTAAGCCTTAACCTATTCCAAACCCTAAACTTGACCTTCACCTAAATAATACCCCTAGCCCTAAACCTGACCCTAAACCTAAACCTAAACCTTTCACTGACATACCCATAACTGTAACCCTGAAACTATCTTTAAACATAATTCTAGACTTGAAATTAGCCATACTCCTAATCCTAGCCCTAACCATAAAACAAACCATAGCCCTTATCTTAGCCATAAACCTAGCATTAATCATAATCCTAATCCTAACCCTTATTCTAATTATCACCCTACCTCTAATACTAGCATAACACCATCACTTGCCCAAAACTAAATCCTAATACTAACCCTGATTCTATGCTTAAACTGAACACTAAACATTGACCTAATCCTAGCTCTAATTTAGCCCTATTCATAACGCTAACACTAACCTTAGCCCTAAGACTAACAATAATTCTCACATTAGCCCTATCACTAGATCTAATCTTAGCCCTTACCATAAACCTAATCCTAGCCCTAACCCTTGCACAATCCTTAGTCCTATCCCTAACCCTAAGCCTAAGCCTCATGGTAACACTAAACCTAATCCTAACCCTAATCATAAAAGTAGCCCTAACCCTACCACTAGCAGTAAAACAAAAGTGAGCAACAGCCCTAACCCTAAACCTAACTTAAACCAAACCCTAACACAACACCTAGACCCAACCATAGCCTTAATTTGAGTCCTAACCCTAAACTTAATATTATACCTGATACTGACTCATATGCTAAACTCACCCTAGCTTGAAACACCCTCCAAATCTTAAACCAAAACTTAACAGAAACCCTAGACCTTATGTGAGTCCTAATAGTAACACTAATCCTTAATCATATCCTAAAACTAACCCTAGATCTAAATATCACCCTAACCTTAAACTTAACCCTAACACTAAAAGTACCCATAACCCTAACCCTAACCCAAAAATTAACCCTAATTGTAACCCTAGTTCTTATATTTGTGATTGCCCTAACTCTAGTCCTAACCCTAACACAAAAGTAGCCCTAATCAGAACACTAAACCTAACTTTAATCCTAACCCTACCCTAACTCTAGCCCTAAACATAGCTCTAATTCTCTTCCTCACCCTATGAGAACATAACTCTAATGGTAAACCTAGATCTAGCCCTAATCCTTAGGCTAACCAAAATCCAAACCCCATTAATAATCCTGACCCTACCCCTCATTCTAGCTCTATTCCTATCCCAAACCTTTACATTAACCTTGACCCTTATTCTGACCCTAACACAAAACCTAGGTCTAAAATTGACCCAAAACCTAGAGCAAACCCTAACATTGGCCGTACCGCTAACTTATAAGTAACTTAAACCTAACCCTAGACCTCAGACTAACTCTATCTCTCACACTATCTGTATCCCTAGTTCTGAGCCTATCCATTATCATAACCCTAACCCTAGCCCTAACCCTTGCCATATCCTTAGTCCTAGCCATAACCCTAGATCTAAAACTAACTCAAAATCTAACCATAACCCTAAGCCTAAGCCTAACACTAAAACTAGCCCTAACACTAATGATAATAATAAACTAGCCCTATCCCTGACCCTAGAAGTAAAACAAACTGAGCAATAGCCCTAACATAAACATTAACTTAAACCAAAACCTATCACTACACCTAGACCTAATCATACCCTTAATTCGAATCCTAACCTATCCTTAAAACTAACCCTGACCCTGACTCATATCCTAACACTCACCCTAGCTCTAAACACTCTCCTAACATTAAACTAAATCCTAAAAGTAAACCTATTCTTAATTCGAGTCCTAAGCCAAACCGTGACCCTGACTCATATCCTAACCAACCCTAGCTCTAAATATCATCCTAACCATAAACCTAAACTTAACACTAGACCTACCCATAACCCGAATGACAAAACTAACCCTCATTGTAACCCTAGTTCCTACACTAGCCATTTCCCTATAATTAGCCCTAACCCTAACCCAGAAACTAGCCCTGATCCAAGCCCTAAAACTCGATTTAAACCTAACCCTAACTCTAGCCCTAAACCTAGCTCTAAGGCTATTCCTAACCCTATGAATAACCCTAACCCAAATGGTATTTCTAAACCTATGCCTAATCCTTAGGCTAAGCAAAATCCTAACCTTATTAATAGACCTGACTGTCGCCCTCACTAGAGCTCTAATAATATAACAAACCCGAATGCTGACCCTGACCCTTATTCTAACCCTAACACAAATCCTAGTTCTAAACCTGATGCTAACACTGGACTAAAACATAACACTAACCCTTTACCTAAACCTAATTTTAAATCTAGCCTTGCCTCTATCCCTAGACCTAATAAAAAACCTAGTCC
>NW_026000712.1:0-2472 GCF_001458135.2 Marmota marmota marmota | reverse complement strand
GGGTTAGGTTTAAGTTTAGGTCTAGGGTTATATTTAAGGTTATGGTTTATTTTAGGGTTAGGGTTATGGCTAGGGTTTTAATTAGGGTTAGGGTTAAGTTTAGGGTAATGGATAATATTAGAGGTAGGGTTAGGGTTAGGGTATGGGTTAGGGCTAATGTTAGGATTAGGTTTAGTGTAAGGCTTAATGTTTCATCTAACTTTAGGGCTATTGCAAGGGTAGGTTTTGGGTTAGGTCTAGGGTCATATTGTGTTTAACGTTAGGTTTAGTGTTAGGGATAGGGTCATAATTAGGTTAGTGTAAGGGTAATGGATAGGCTTAGAGCTAAATTTTGGGCTAGGATTAAATTTAGGATTAGAGCTAGGATTAGGGTTAGGGTTTAGGATGGGGCTAGTGTTGTTTAGTGAAAGGGTTTTCTTTGAGCTAGTGTTAGGTATAAGGCATATGTTAGGGTTAGGGCTATGATTATGGTAAAGGATATGCTTAGGATAAAGTTTAGGCCTAGGATTAGTGCTAGGTTTTATGTTAGGATTAGGGCTAGGGTTAGAACTATTGGTAATGTAAGAGCTAAGGTTATCTTTAGGGCTAGCTTTAGGTTTAGGATTATGGCTAGGTCTAGTTTTAGGTCTAGGTTTTGGGTTAGGGTTTGGTTTTCAGCTTGGTCTAGTGTTAGTGTAAGGGTCAGTGTTCGGGATAGGGTTAGGGTTAGGGTTATAGCCAGAATTAGGACTAGGTTTAGGTCTAGGCGTAGGGTTAGTGTTTGGTTTAGGTTAAGGGTTATTGTGAGGGCTATGGCTAGGTTTTTGTTTAGGTCTAGGGCTAGAGTTATAGCTATTTTTAGGATTGGCTTAGGGCTAGATGTTGGGTTAGGATTTGGTTTAGGTTAAGGTTCAGGGTTAGTGCTATAGCTCGGTTATGTTATAGGGCTAAGGCTAAAGTTAAGGGTAGTTTTACGATTAATGTTAGTGTTATTGCTAGTGATAGGGTGAGTTTAAACTTAGGGGTACATTTAGAGTTATGGTTAATTCTAGGTTTAGGGCTATGGCTAGGGTTAGGGCTAAATTTATTTCTAGTGTTTGGGTTATGGTAAAGTATTGGGTTAGAACTAGAAATAGGGCTAAGCGAGAGTTACATTTAGTCTTAAGGCTAGATTTATGGTTAGGGTTAGGGCTAAACTAGGCCTAGGAATAGGTCTAGAATTAGTGTTAGGGTTAGGCCTAATGTTAGGGCTATGTTTAGGGTTAGGTTTAGTGTTAGGTTTAGGGGAAGAGATGGGTTTATTGCTAGGTTTAGGGCTAGGGCAATGATTAGAATTAGGTTTAGGAATAGGGTTAGGATTGGGTTAGGATTAAGGCTAGATTTGGTGTTAGGATGAGGGCTAGAGATTTTCTTAGGGTTAGGGCAAATTGCAGGGATAGGGATAATGTCAGGTTTAGGGTTATGGTTAGGGATAGTTATAGGGTTAGGTTCATGGCTAGTCTTGTATAAGGGTTATGTTTAGGGTAAGGATCAGGTTTAGAATTAGGTGTTTTTAGGGTCAGCGTCAGGTTTTGGTTATGGGTTAGGTTAAGTTTTAGAGTTAGGGCTCAAATTAGTGTTAGGGTTAGAGTTACGTTTAGAGTAATGGAAAGGTTTAGGTTTAGGATTCAGGTTAAGATTAGGGTAATGTGTATGGTTAGGGTTAGTGATAGGGTTAGGGTTAGGCCTAGGGTTAGCATTTGGGTTATGGTTATTGTTAGGGTAACGGATAGTGTTAGAACTAGGGTTAGGGCTAGGGTTTGGTTTAGGAATAGGGCTAGGGTTTTGGTTAGGTTTATGGCTAGAGTTATGGTTAGGGTTATGACTAGTGCTAGGGTTAGGTTTTGGGTTAGGTTTAGGGTACGGGTAAGGTTTTGAGCTAGGGTTACTGCTAGGGTGAGAATTAGGTTTAGTGTTATGTCTAGGGTTAGATTTATGGTTAAGGTTAGGGTTAGTGATAGGGCTAGGGCTAAGATTACCTTTAGAGTTAGGTTAATGAATAGGGTTAGATGTTGAGTTAGGGTTAGGGGTAGTTTTAAGTTTAGGGTTAGTGTTAGGGTTAATGCTAAGGTTATCTTTAGAGTTAGGTTAATGGATAGGGTTGGATGTCGGGTTAGGGGTTAGGGGGTAGTTTAGGGTTTATGGTTAGTGTTAGGGTTTGGGCTATGGTTGGGGTTAGAGTATAGTTTAGGGTTTGATCTAGGGTTAGGGCTATGACGAGGGTTAGGTTTATAATTATGTCTAGGATTAGGTTAGAGCTAGGGTTATCATTATGGTTAGGGTTAGGTTTATGGTAATGGATAAGTTTTAGAGATAGTATTAGGGCTAGTATTAACATTATGATTAGGGCTAGGGTTAGCATTTGGTTTACAGATAGTGCTAAGATTATATTAAGGGTTAGGGTTAGGGTTTTATCTAGGGTTAGCCCTAAGGTGCGGGTTAGGGTTAGCGCGA
>NW_026000711.1:0-2473 GCF_001458135.2 Marmota marmota marmota | reverse complement strand
AAATCTAGACTTAACTCTAGCCCTAGACCTAAAAAAACCCCTTTCATTAGCCCTAACAATAACGCTGAACCTAACCCAAACACTATCTTACCCCTAGACCTAAACCTGGTCCTAATTCTTGCTGTAACCCTAACTCTAACTCTAACCCGAACACTGGCCCTGCCTTTATAGTAAACCTATCTTTAAATTTGACCCTACCCAAAATTCTAAACCTAACACTATACCTAGACATAACCCTAACACTAAAACTATCCCTAAATATAATGCTAGTTCTTACGTTACCCATAACTCTAACCTTAGGCCTAAACTTAACCCCAAACCTAGAGCTAATCCCAGACCTAAACCTAGCCTTAAGCATAACCCTAACCCTAACCCTCACCCTAACCCTAACCTAACCCTCACCTTAGTCCTAATCCTAGTTCAAAGTCAAACCCTTACCCTAAACATAAACCTACATCTATCCCTAAAAGTAACCCTAATCCCAGTTTTAATCCTAACCTAACCCTAGCCTTAAACCTACCCTTTACCCTAAACCTAACCCTAAACCAGTTGATAATCCTAGGCCTAACCTTAACCCTATAACTAACTAGAAAACTAACTCTAAACCTAACCCTAAACCTCACATCACCATAGAATTAACCCTAGCTCAAACCCTAACCCTTATCACAAACCTAATTATAACCATAACTCTAAACCTAAGCATAAACCTCTATCTAACCCTAACTATAACCCTAAACCTATATCTCAACCTATCCATTAGCTTAACCTTAACCCTACCCCTAATGATGACCTAGAGCTAATCCTAAACCTAACCCTAACCAAACTGTAATCTTATCCCTACACTTAACCCTAAACCTAACCCTCACCCTAGGAATTACCTTAGCTAAAAAACCTAAAACCTATGCTAAACCTAACCCTGACCCTAACCTTAGTTGTAAACCTAAACCTAACCGTAACTCAAGGCCTATTCTTAACCATAAACCTAGCCCAAAATGTAGCCCTAAACTGTCCATTTTACTAACCCTAACCCTTACCCTAGTGCGAACCCTAGACCTAACCCTAACCCTAACAATTAGCTAAGCCTATCCTGAACCTTAAACAAAATCCTATCAATACCCTAACTCACACCCAAATGCTAACTGGAGCCCTAACCCTAAACTCTAACTTTAACCAAACTCTAACACTGACCCTGACCCTAATAAATCCCTTGCTCTAAAGCTAACCCTTACCTTAAAGCTAAAATTTACACTAGACCTAGCCATAACCATAGTCCTAAAACTATCCCCAACCATAAGCCTAGAACTGACATTACCCATAGCCCTAATCCTAGCCCTAAGTTAACAAAAATCACAGCCCTTATCACAGCACTAAATATACCCTTAATCCTAACCCTAACCTTAACACTAGCCCTAACCCTAACACTAACATAACCCTAATCTTAGCCCTAATTTAGCCCTATTCCTAACCCTAGCCCTAAACCTAGCCCTATCTTTAGCTCTAGCCCTAACTAGATTTAACTTTAACTCTAAATCTAATAATAACTTTAGCTTAACACTAACCCTATCCCTAACTCTAAATCTAACTTTAACCCTAAGGCTAAACCCAAACCTAAACCTAAACCTAACACTAGTCCTAACCCTAATGCTAATCCTAAAACTAACACTATCCTTAGGCTTAGCCCAAACCCTAGCCCTAGCCCTAAAACAAAACTGAACCATAGCCCTAACCCTAGCTCTTAATGTAAACCAAACCCTAACACTAATTTGAGATTTAATCTGAACCTTAAAACTAACCTTGACCCTGACTGTGACCATAACACTAACCCTAGTTCTAAACATAACCCTAACCCTAAACCTAAACCACACTAGACATAGCCCTAAACCTAACCTTAAATTTAGCCCTAAACATAACCCTAACCCTAGAACTAAAATAACAAAAAACCTAGCCCTAATCTGAGCCGTAACCCCAGTTTTAACCCTAATCCTAACCCTAACCCTATCCCTAAATATAAACTTAACTCTAGCCCTAACCCTAGCTCTAACCCAATCCATTGCCATAAACATAACCCTAACCCTAATGCTAAATAAACCTAGTCCCAACTTAAACCTATCTCTAATCCTATCGCTATCCATTACCCTAATCCAAACCTAGACTCTAAACCTCACCCTATCATTAACCTAACACTAAACCTAATGCTAATTTGAGCCCTAAATTTAAAACTTAACCAAACACAAACCCTAAACCAAACAGACTATAAGGATACTCCTAGCTCTAAACCTGACCCTAACCCTAAAACTAACACTTACACTACATGTAGCCATAAACCTAACACTAAAACTACCTTTAACCACAACCCATGATCTGATAGTATCCCTAAACCTAACCCTAGCCCTGAATTTAAAACACACTCTAGCCCTCATCCTAGACTTAAACCTAGCCCTAATCAGAACCCTAACCTTAACCATAGCCCTAA
>NW_026000710.1:0-2473 GCF_001458135.2 Marmota marmota marmota | reverse complement strand
GTCTGAAAAATAAGATAACAGTAAAGTTTTTATTAAAACATAAACCAATACAGAAGGAAAAACAACATATCTGCCAAGTAGGAAACATCTAATAGTTTATTCAATAAATATATTTTGAATATGTTATGTGATGAAGGCACTGCAGTAGATTAAATATTACAATGAATCTAATGCAATTTGAGAAATATTAAGACTCATTACAGGAGTCCTACACAGTGCTAAGACTGCACATAAGAAGGGCTTTAATTGCTAGAACAGGAAAGCAATGTAAAAAAATCTAATATTTCAATTTTTCTTCAGATAATTTATGGATAGTTAAGAAAATCATATATAATTATAGTAATAAACCATTCATAGAATAAGAAATTGAAGACAATAAGGCATCTGGAATATAAATGATAAAACAACTTATGAAAATTTAATTTCATTTGGATGTTGTATAATAATGATGTAATGGAATTTAAAGAGGGTACCCCAAAAGGAGTTAGACTTAAAAACATGGAAGGATAGAGTAAAATTATTACAGTCAGTAAATATTGAAGCAAGAAACAGTAATTAAAATGACAGAAAGGAAGTGGGTAATATGAGAAAAATTTAAGAGTGAAACAAGAATTTTGTGAAAGGGGTTAGTAATTGATAAATTTCATAAAACAGGAAAAGATTTTAAAGTACTGAAGTTTTTGAATTATTGAGGTGATTTGTAATGGGTGATTCTCATGTTTTTGGATTTGGGGAGAGTTTTGATGGAAGCCCGTAGTTATTATGTTGTGAAACCACCACCATATTTGCATGAGGCTAAAATTTTCATGGACTGCTTCCAGCAAATAACAGATTCATAGCCTTACTAATGTAGGTTCATTCCTATAATCTCACTGGACACATTTGGCCATAAGACTCCATAAGAACCTGACTTAAATTTTCACATATTCTTGCTGTACTCTGAGAATTTTCTTAGGTAATTCTCTCTTGCATTTTTAGATGCCAGAGTTACAGTGTGTAATAACTGTTCTTTCCCTCTCCTACAACTTCCCATCCCACTCTTTTTGACCCTTAATCTCCTTTGTTGCAGTGAAATTTATTGTCCTCATAAAAACACAATCTTTATAAATTCTTACACTAGAAAGTACAATTATGAAAAGAAGGTTCAAAAGGAATAAACTTCTAGCGATATACACAATAGTATAAAACATAAATCACTGGAAGTATACAAACAAACTAGGTGGATATAGTTTTATTTAATAGATATGTGATAATAATATGGAATTCCAAGTAGGCAGTACAAATATAAAGAACATGAGTAATATTACACTGTGTATATATATGCCACATTTTTATCCATTCATCTATTGTAGGGCATCTAGGTGGATTCCATAGTTTAGATATTGTGAATTTTGCTGCTACAATAGATGAATGGATTAAAAAATGTGTCATATATACACAATGGAATATTACTCAGCAATAAAAGAGAATAAAATCATGGCATTTGCAGGTAAATGGATGGAGTTAGAGAAGATAATGCTAAGAGAAGTTAGCCAATCCCAAAAAACCAAATGCCAAATGTTTTCTCTGATATAAGAAGTATGATTCATAGTGGGATAGGGAGGGGAAGCGTGGGAGGAATAGACTAACTCTAGATGGGGCAGATGGGTTGGAGGGGAAGGGAAGGGGTATGGGGTTAGAAATGATGGTAGAATGTGATGGACATTATTGTCCAAAGTACAGGTATGAAGACACAAATTGGTGTGAATATACTTTGTATATAACCAGAGATAAAAAATTGTGCTCTATGTGTGTAATAAGAATTGTAATGCATTCCACTGTCATATGTAAATTTAAAAATAAATAAATAAATAAATAAATTTTAAAAAATGCCTATTATAATGGCTAAAGACTTAAAAGTGCCATGTTTGTGTGAGAGTGTAAAAAAACCAGATTTCTCATATACTTTAGGTGGAAGTATAAATTGGCACATTCGCTTTGGGAAGTTGCTTGTTAATAGTTGCTTTATCTAAGCCACACACACACACACAAACACATACACACTCAATAGTCCTAGACATCTATTTCATTCCTAAAGTGTTAACTCTATTTGATGAAGAGTTTTCACTATTTGAATATATTAAAACTTGTGTATCCATTCTGCTAGGTGAATATAGATGTATATAAGATTTAAAATTATGGAGAACTAATTTATTATGCTGAAAGTCAGGATAGTGGTCATGGTTGAATAAGGATCATTTATGAATGTGCTTCAATGCTGTTTAAAGTATTATATTTCTTGGTTTAGATGATGGAGATACATACACACATATATACATTATATTGATTCATTTAACTGTACAGTTAGGATTTGTGAATGTTTATATATAATATATATAATATATATAATATATATAATGTTTATATATAATATATATATAATATATATATAATGTTTATATATATATAATATATATATAATGTTTATATATAT
>NW_026000709.1:0-2473 GCF_001458135.2 Marmota marmota marmota | reverse complement strand
AAAAAAAAAAAAAAAAAAGAAAACATGTTAACAAACAGCAATTTTAGCAAATGTTTTACACCTCTCAATTTCTCCTCCTTCTCCTCTTATTCTTCCTCCTTCTTATTTTTATGTCCCAGAGATCAAACCCAGGGGCACTTAACCTCTGTGCCACATCTACAGCCCTTTTTTATTTTTTGTTTTGAGACAGTGTCTCCCTAAATTGCATAGGGCCTTGCTGAATTGCTGAGGCTGGCTTTAAACTTTTGATCCTCCAATAACAGGTGCATGTTTGGCTCTTTTTTATTTCTTTTCTTTCTTTCTGTTTTTTTTTTTTTTTTTTTTTTTTTGGTGCTGGGGATTGATCTGAGGGCCTTACACAAGCTGAGCATGCGCTCTACCACTCAGCTATACACTCAACCCTCAAATTCTCTTTGAATGAGATACCCTACAAATAAATGAAACATTTCAAACAGTTGGAAAGAAAAGGGCACCAACATATGCCAAATGCATATGGCTATTTGCTTATTTACATCTAATAGCACCCTTGAATGATAGATAAGATTGACTTTACAGATATGACCTATGTGTCAGGCAATGTGGAAAAGCTGGGGATACAGTTCAGCAGGTCTTGTAAGAGACTCTCCACTTACCTGATACTCTTTGTTCCTCCTAAACAATGCCTACTTATGTGCATGTATGCCATATGTTGGTGACCGAATGGCTATTTGAGGATACCTGTGCTTTCCTGCTCTGATGATTCAATTCTACCCTTACCAAGAATTAGTGCTTTTTATTTTAAACCTGTTAATGTCAGATGTGCTTGTAATTATAATTACAAGGTTTAATTATTCTTAGATTTTATAAACTTAAGAAATACAGGTATAAAATGAAAACCTTTAAGTGATTTCTTTCTTTCTTTCTTTCTTTTTTTTTTTTTTTTTTTTTGCTTTAGCCAAATGTCCTGATCATGTCAGAGTGGAAAACTTTATACTGTAATGACAAAACACATGTAGTCCCTGCCCTCATGGCACATACAGTTTTGTGGGGGGAGACAGACTGTAGTTATATTACCATATGATTATAATTATCCTAATTTTTAGGAAACTTATACTATTCATGGATTAACTTTTCCTAGTTAACATAATAACTGATTGAAGAACTGGGAATCAAATCCAAGTTCTTTCTATCAAGTCAAACTTCCTCCAATTCTCTGGCCTTGATTTATTTATTTTCTTTCTTTCTTCCTTCCCTTCCCTTCCCTCCCTCCCTCCCTTCCTTCCTTCCTTCTCTCTTTCTATTTTTCTTTCTTTCTCCTTTCTTTTTTCTCCTCCTTATTGCAAGGTTTCCATCACCACTTAAAACATGAAAAGATTTAATTTTGTTCAGTCAACGCACTTGATTTATTTTATATGACATCATTATTAAAAAACTACATGGCAGGATTCTTACTAGGAATCCACTAAAGTAATACTTAAGGAAATTTGGGCAGAAAAACTTAGGTGTGAATATCAGTTCTTTCATTTACACATCGTGTGACTGTGGATGTTGTCATCTGTTCTCCCATCTCTAAAAGAGGAGGGTGGCAAAAGCTTTCTTGTGATTGCTGTGGGGCTTAAATTAACTAATATGTGGCGCTCACTTACTCAGTACAGTGCTCACTTACTGAGCATGTAAGAAGGCAGCTGTCTTCTCTTTGCATCTTAACTATGGGGCTAAA
This sequence comes from Marmota marmota marmota, assembly GCF_001458135.2. Lineage (NCBI taxonomy): Eukaryota > Metazoa > Chordata > Mammalia > Rodentia > Sciuridae > Marmota > Marmota marmota. The sequence goes on along the minus strand of NW_026000709.1, from coordinate 774 downwards.
ATTTTACAATTACTCTGCTATTTCTATTTTTGTTTACTCAGGGTCAGGAGGGACTTCCTAGATGAAGATGTCCTTGATACATAGACATATACGTATGAACTTATGTGTAGAAAAACATACACATGTGGGGCTCAGTGGTGGAGTACTTGCCTCACATGTGTGGGGCACTGGGTTGGATCTTCAACACCACATGAAAATGGATGAATGGGGATGTTGTGTCCATCTACAACTAAAAAAGAAAGAAAATACATACACATGTAATCTGTGTGTGTGTTAAAGACCCTTGTAATCTTTGTCTTCCAGATTGTCCCTTTGCTCAATGATTTTTGGCATCTATGCTCTGTTTACCAAGCCTGCTCAGTCTTTAGCTCCAATGGGGGTGCTGTGTAAGCTAAAGCAGCATGAATATGGGGACCCAAATAGCAGGTAAAGTAACAATCTTTGAAATCACATGAAAGAAATATGAAAGCAAACTCTGCTGTTATCTTGCCTTTTGGATGTTGTTAGTCATGAACTCATGTATCTCAAGTAAGCTATGACTGTGAATGCTGAAGGAACTTTATGAAGAGCATCTTTAAGTATTGGATATTATTTAAGTTATATGCACTATATATGTCTATATAATGTGTACTAAATTACATATTGGTGACCTTATCTAAGTCATTCATTCATTATTTCATTTCACCAAAGTTTTTAAGGACTTGCTCTTATATGCCAGGTACAAAGGTACTGGGAATACAATATGAATAAGGAGACTTTAAGGGGCTCTACAGA
>NW_026000708.1:0-2473 GCF_001458135.2 Marmota marmota marmota | reverse complement strand
ACCATGACCACAGTTCTCTGTGTCTGTTTATCTGTCTCTTCTTGCTGCCCATTTTTTTCAGCAGGATCCCACAGGGAGTTCCTTCATCAGCACTATGTAAAGCCATATTTGGCATGTTTATTGTTAACACTGGGATGAAACTAGAGCTTCCTTGTTGGGGCTGCTACTTCTACTGGTCAGAAAATACAAGGGGAGTGTGGGTCATGTCTGCCATTACCAAGAGTCTGTGCCAGCATTAATCTCAGCTCTTGGACCAATGTGCCCAAAAGGGGTGTCTGCATTAATTAAACCTTGAAAATTCAAGAGGATACTTACCTCAAGTTGTGACTTTCAGAGATACGTGGCACACCATAGCTGGGAGCATCTTGGGCACATTGCTACCAGTCTCAGGTTGGCTTAGCTAAGGAACTGGTCTTTGGAGAAATGGCCCATCCCTCTCCTAAACATCTGAGGACCAGGCCTGGTTTGGATTCACTTACACTTAATTGAGGAAGGTGTATTTTTTGTCCCCAATATGTTTCATTTCTTTCTTGCTCCCAACTTTTTTCCCTCTTCTCACCCTATATTCATTTTTTTCCATAATCATGGTCATGACAACAGTGTAAAAGTCATCCATGGACTCATGGTCATGTGTATTAAGCTTCAGAGTCAATCCTTCAAGTGAAATCTTGTCCACACTTCATAAATAAAGCAAAACTGGTTCCCAAAATGCCATAGATGCTGCTACCAAGAAGCAAAAGTCAAAAACACTGAGAAGGCAGCACCTCTAGCAATTAGAGAAATGCAAATTAAAACTACACTGAGCTACCATCTCATTCCAATTATAATGCCAATTATCAGGAATATAAGTAAAAGCAAATTTTGGTGAGGATGTGGAAAACAAAAGGAAACACTCAAACATTGTGGTGAGACTGCAAATTTGTGTAAACTATCTGGAATGCATTGTGGAGATTCAAAAAAAGAAATATCTAGTATTTAACCCCCCCACTTTGAACCAATTATCACATTCTTATATATATATGACTTGGTATCAGCATAATACAGTGTTACAATGTCACATCAATATTTATAGCAAAACAATTCACAAGAGTTGAGCTATGGGACAAAGCTAGATGCTCATCAACTGATAAATGGATAGAGAAATTGTTGTATATATAAACAATAAAATATTACCCATAAAGAAGAATGACTCTATTACATATCCCAGTAATTAAATGGATATGAAGACTCACTGTGAGCGAAACAAGCAAATTAAAAAAAAAAAAATAGGTGGAATGTTTTTGCTGATAATTGGAGGCTAAACCACAATAAATGAGAGAGGAAAAGGGGAGAAGTTCAGTAGATTATCCAAAGAAGCCTTCAAGAAAGATAGAATAGATAGGAATAGGAAAGACATTAGAATGAATAATTAGAATAATTATGAATTATTGTTTTAACTGGACAAGATATCATTATTTATTTTTCTGGTGCTGAGGATTGAACCAGATCTTTAAATGTGAGGCAAGCACTTTACCAATGTACTATATTCCCAGCTCGAAATAATTATGAATTATAAATAAGAGTTTCTATGCTTGTATAATTTTATCAAAATGGATTCTATGCCATGTAAACTTAAGAATAACAACTAAAATAAATTAAAAACTAGGGAATAGGAACATGAAACAAAATTGATAGAATAAAAATCTGATGATTAAATGTCTTTAGGTTCATTTCAGAATTTTTTTAATCTCTCACTATGTGGAGTCTGCCAAAGGTATTCAGGCCTGAAAGAAAGGTAGAAGTTCAGGATGCTGCAAAGAGAAGAAGAAGGGACTGCACCCCTGCTGCATTGATATACAGGTGAAGGGATCCAAATGAGAAGATAATCTCAAGGTCCCCCATGTTTAACTAGGGCAGAGAGGAGCAATGTGCTTGATTATATATTTATTTAATGGCACATACATGGAGATATATAGAGAATTATAAAAGATCTGGAATTAGTTTTCCTGGATTTACAATGAAAGCCAAATGTTTTTTTTTTTTCCTTGAAGAAAGAGATCCTTGACCCTCTTTTAACAATAAGTCTCATCTGTATTATATGACTTTTTGCACCCCTGATGTTTGGGGAGCAAGATACAGATCTCTCTTTTGAATCGTATCAAAACAAGCAGGCAGAGGTGAGAAGTAAGTAATGCTGTTTTTTTTCTTTGTAAACTACAGAGTGTCCAGCTGCAATTAAGGATGCACCCCTTGGCAGGGCTTTTTTGACTGTTGTAGGAAGCCAGGTGAGCACACAGGTCCCAGAATCAAGGTGAGTGGCGGGAGGCAGAAAGATTGCCCAGGTTTGCCTTGTTCTGTGGAAACCTGCCATCATGTGGCCACCATAGGTATTTCTTTCAAAAAAATGTCTCACCAGTGACCAAGGGAGCCCAGGGACAGCTGCATTTTACACGTCTGTGCTCTATGATGTCTCTTCTGTGCTAATCTTCTTATT
>NW_026000707.1:0-2473 GCF_001458135.2 Marmota marmota marmota | reverse complement strand
AGGGGGGATAGTAGAGGATAGGAAAGGTAGCAGAATACAACAGTTACTAATAGGGCATTATGTAAAAATGTGGATGTGTAACCGATGTGATTCTGCAATCTGTATTTGGGGTAAGATTGGGAGTTCATAACCAACTTGAATCTAATGTATGAAATATGATATGTCAATAGCTTTATAATGTTTTGAACAACCAATAAAAAAATAAATTAAAAAAAAAAAAAACACCAGTAGGGGACACCTGGATTTGCACCAGGGACCTCTTGGTTTGCAGTCAAATGCTCTATCCCTGAGCTGTGACCCCTTGACTGACTAGGTTCCCCTTAGAATGTGTCACCTGTTCCCACACCCAAGGACTCCATGGTGCACTGTGAGTGTTATTCCTTCCTCCTCGATGGAAACTGCACGTGCACCACAGCCTGACAAAAGACCCTGCTTCAGGCCAGGATGTCACCTTCCAGTCTCCAGAAGACTTTCACTTGTCTTCAGGCTCTTTCCTACCCAGTCTGATTGTATGCACATTCTCGATTCCCTCAGTAAATGGAATTTTCCCCTCTCCCTTCACTCAGAAGTTGAGATATATGGGAGGCAGGAAGGCTGGGTCCTGGCTGTGTCAATCACAAATCTAGGTTCTTTGTGTGTGTGTGTGTGTGTGTGTGTGTGTGTGTGTGTGGTGCTGGGGAATGAACCCAGGCCGTGTGCATGCAAGGCAAGCACTCTACCAACTGCTATATCCCCATCCCAAGACAAATCTAGGTTCTAATGATGATTGTTGAATCCAGGTGAGGTTTCTCTGTATCAGAGATCTATGAGCTTAAAAGACAATATTTTTGTCCATTGCAAATCCAATACACAATGCAAATACAAAACCAAACTTTCTTCAGTAAAAATTCCAGCATGAAGATTGGAAAAACTGAAAGTACCGCAACTTCAGAGAAATTCAAATTATTGGGAAAAGGGGCTATGTCATTTTTTATAATCTGATGTTACAGTTGGAACACCCTTCTAGATACCAATTTCAGTATTTTCCAGCATATTACCAATGATAATACTTAAATAACCACTTCAAAACTCAGTGGTGCCACCAATAGCCACCCAGGATTAGGGAAGGTTCCCTGATTAGGCCCTGATTCTGTTACGTGGGACTGACTCCAATTCAGACCTTCTGCATAAGAACTTGCCTGGCTCCACCTTTTCAGAACCCCCCCTTTCCATCATTCTCCTTTGCAGTTTATGACGAAGTCAGTAGTAAATATGTACCTTGGTGAATGAGCAGTCTTCTCAGCTTGCTTCCCATGTGTAGAATATTAGAGGCCAAGAGATCTTTTCACTTCACATACAGTCTCAGTGTCTTTTAGTAAAGGTTGCTAATGCTTTGTCAATAGCTATCTTAAAAAAAAAAAAAAAACTTCATGATTGTATTTTGAACATTAGGCATATATGAAGTGTAAATTACTCTAACTAGGATCCCCTTCTTGTGGTTGTACATGATGTGGAGTTTCACTGTGGTAGATTATTACATGAACATAGGAAAGTTCTGTTCCATTCATTCTATTGTCTTTTCTATTCCTATCCCCTCTCCCTTTCCTCCATTCCCTTTGGTCTAACCCACTAAACTTCTATTCTCCTCCCTGCCTTGTTGTGCGTTAGCATCTGCATATCAGTGAGAGCATTTGACCTTTGGTTTCTTGGGATTGGCTTATTTCACTTAACATGATATCTCCAGATCCATCCATTTACCAGCAAAAGTCATAAAGTCATTCTTCCTTAAGGCTGAGTAATATTCCATTGTGTATATATACCATGTTTCCTTTACCCATTCATCTATTGAGGGGCACCTAGGTTGGTTGCATAACTTAGTGATTGTGAATTGAGCTACTATAGATATTGATGTGGCTGCGTCACTGTAGTATGCTGATTTTAAGAACTGTGTGTGAGACTGAAGATTGGGATAGCTAGGTCAAGTGGTGATCTCATTCCACGTTTTCTGAGGAGTCTCCAAACTGCTTTCCAGAGGGGTTGCATTAATTTGCAGTCCCACCAGCAATGTATGAGTGTACCTATTTCCCCACATCCTCACCAATGTTTAATGTCACTTGTATTCTTGATAATTGCCCTTCTGACTGGAGTGAGATGAAATCTCAGTGTAGTTTTAATTTGTGTTTCTCTAATCTCTAGAGATGCTGAACATTTTTTCATATGTTTTTCGCCATTTGTATTTCTTTTTCTGTGAAGTGCCTGTTCAGTTCCTTTGCCCATTTATTGATTGGTTTAATGGATTTTTTGGTGTTAAGTTTCTTGAGTTTTTTGTATATCCTGGAGATTAATACTCTACCTGAGGTGTAGGTGGCAAATATTTTCCCCATTCTGTAGGCTCTCCCTTCATGTATTGATTGTTTCCTTTCCTGTGAAGAAGCATTTTAGTTTGATACCATCCCGTTTTTGATTCTTGATTCTTTGATTCGTTAGGACTCTT
>NW_026000706.1:0-2473 GCF_001458135.2 Marmota marmota marmota | reverse complement strand
CAGAAAGACTACATCCTGGGAGCAAATCTTTACCCCTCACACATCAGATAGAGCACTAATCTTTAGGATATATAAAGAACTGAAAAAGCCAAGCACCAAAACAAACAAACAGGGCTGGGGATGTGGCTCAAGCGGTAGCGCGCTCGCTTGGCATGCGTGCGGCCCGGGTTCGATCCTCAGCACCACATACAAAGATGTTGTGTCCGCCGAAAACTGAAAAATAAATATTAAAAAATTCTCTCTCTCTCTCTCTTTAAAAAACAAACAAACAAACAAACAAAAAACAAACAAACAAAAAATAACCCAATCAACAAATGGGCCAAGGACCTGAACAGACACTTCTCAGAAGAGGATATACAATGCTCATCATCTCTATCAGAGAAATGCAAATCAAAACTACTCTAAGATATCATCTCACTCCAGTCAGAATGACAGCTATTATGAAGAGAAACAACAATAAGTGTTGGTGAGGATGTGGGGGGGAAAATGTACACTCATACATTGCAGGTGGAAGTGCAAATTGGTGCGGCCAATATGACAACAGTATGGAGATTTCTTGGAACACTGGGAATGGAGCCACCATTTGACCCAGCTATCCCTCTCCTTGGACTATACCCAAAGGACTTAAAAACAGCATACTACAGGAACACAGCCACATCAATGTTTATACCAGCACAGTTCACAATAGCTAAACCATGGAGCCAACCTAGATATCCTTTAGTGGATGAATGCATAAAAAATGTGGCATATAGAGCAGGCTTTTTATATTAATGCTTTGCTGTAACTTCTTAACAGTTATTTTTTTTAGATTTTATTGGATTTATTTTTTCCCTATTGGTTTGTTGTTGGTTTGTGCACAAGGCCTGTTGTAGGAAATTCTGCTCAGTTTCTGCACTGTCATATACACTTGGCTTCTCTGTGAGCAGATGCACTGGGTAAGAGGCAGCTTCTCTCTTCAGCATGTATTGGCTGGAACTAGATGCAAGTCCAGTAGAGCTGGTTAAAGTGAGCTCAGCTAGGCACAGAAGAGAGTGTTGTGTTCTAATAGCCCAACTGCAAGACAAGAGCAAGGAACTGCATTCTGAAAAATGATGCTGCTGGATTCTGCATCTGAAGATGTGGATTCAAATCCCACCTACATTTCTAGCAGTTGGACTACATTGGGCAGCTTGGCTGAAGACATAGATTCTCAATGTTCTATCCTGACAAATAAGACAATGATATACTATGAAGTATGGAACAAGAGATTAAGAGAATTGTTCCCTCTTCAGAAATATTTTTAGAAACCTTTTCCCTGTCTGCTGTCCCCTCACAGAAAGTTTGAGAGCAGAAACAAACCATGGACAAAACTGGTGCACCATTTAGTTTTGTGTTTGAAGTTTTGTTGAAAGCAGCCATGTCTATTCACTTCTTTTATATAGATTCTGTTTCACAAACACCAAGTTGTGAAGTGGTAGCACAGATCTTATGACCGTAAGAACCTAAATCATGAGCTTTTGGGCCCTTAGTGGCCATTTGCCAACTTCTGTTCTAGAGGAAGGAAGGAGGGCAGACAGGCTATGGGTCCTGCCCCATCACAACTCTCTGCTGTGGTTTGGATAAATGTTCCGCCAGGCCACAGGTGCTAAGAACCTGGTCCCAACCTGTGGCATCCCTGTAACCTGGCAGAACCTTTAGGACATGGGGAAAGTTGGGTCATTGAGGTGTGTCTTTGTGAGGGACAGTGGTCTTAATCCCCTTTCTTACTCTCAGTTTTGCTTTCTGGTTGCAATTAGATAAGCAGCTCCTTTGCCACACACTACTGGCTCAGAAGCAATGGGGCCAAAAAACCATACCCTGAAATGTCTGAAGTGGTGAGACAAAATGTGCCCTTTATTTTAAGCTCATTATCTCAGGCATTTTCTCATAGCAGTGGAAAGTGATTAACATACCCACATTTACCTTATTTAGTTTTGATGGTGGCTGAGCTCTAGCAGGTTTAAGAACTAGGAAATATGCCTGTGAGTTCCTGTCATCTCTGTTGTATCACAGCCTCAACATCAGGCCTCAGGATTACACTGTGGCCAACACCTCCCACTCACCTGGGGACACTAATTTATCTTCTTAGCTACTCTAACTCTGGAAAATATCTTTATACTTGAGGTCCAGTAGGGTGCCATATTTGCCTCATCAAATATAGAATTTATTTCTGTAAGATATTTTGATCCTTTCTTCAACTTCTTTCTTTAGCACTTTCATGGGAAAGGCAGTATTCTCTGTAGGATACTTGAGGAGAAACAACATGTAATAAATAAATTCTTTTTTCCTTAGTGCCTTCACTCTGATTGGAAATATACACATAAAATATGATTTGCTGAAATTGTTATTTTTTGAGAGAGAGAGAGAGAGAAAGAGAGAGAGAATTTTAATATTTATTTTTAGTTTTCGGCAGACACAACATCTTTGTTTGTATGTGGTGCTGAGGATCGTACCC
>NW_026000705.1:0-2473 GCF_001458135.2 Marmota marmota marmota | reverse complement strand
AGTTTAATATAGAGGAATTGCATAGGCCCACCTCACCGCCCCTTTATTTTATCTTATTTTCATTCTCCCTCTCTTTCTTTCTTTCCTTGTTTTTATTCATCTTTTTTCTTCCTCCCTCTATCTCACTCTCTACCTCCAAACTTTTACTATTTATACATAGGGTAATTTTATTAATACAGATAGGGAATTTGAATTTATACAATCTTCCATAAATTACCCCTGTCCATTCATTACAGTTCTCCTCTAGTTTGCTAAGGTAGATTAATCTCATACCCTCACTCCTTTCCCCCTTAACATAGCATCATACCCCTGACCATCAGTTCTCTATATACCACCAGAAATGGTATGGCTTTTATGAAACTAATGACTATATTCTAAATAATAATTGAAGCCAACATCTGTAGACATAGAATCTAAATATAAATGTATTTATAATGGTTAGGCTTAGGCTTTGGGTTAGGGTTAGATTTAGAGTTAGAATTTGCTCTATGGTTAGGGCTAGGACTAAGGATAGGGCAAGGGTTAGGACTGGGGTTAGGGCTAGGGTTAGGGTTATGGTGAGGGATAGAGTTGGAACTAGTGATAGGCTAGTGTGAGGGAGTCGGTCATAGGGCTAGGGCTAGGGTTATGTTTAGGAATAGGGCTAAATTAGGGTTAGGGTTAGTGTTAGGATTAGACCTCGGGTTAGGGTTTGTGTTAGGGTTACATGTAGGGTAAGGGAGTGGGTTATAGCTAAGTTGAGGTCTAGGGTGAAGGTTAGTATTTGGGTTAGGGCTAGGGTTAGGGTTAGGGTTATGATTAATTCTAGGCTTAGGGCTAGAAAGAAGGCTAGTGTTTGTGTTAGGGTTAGGGCTAGTATTAGGGCTAGGGCTAATGCAAGGTCTAGGGTTACAGTTAGGGATAGATTTAGTGTTAGGTTTATGGCTTGGTCCAGTGTAAGGGTTAGGTTTAGGGTAAGGATTAGATTTAGGACTAGGGTTATTATCATGGTCAGGTTCATGGTTAGTGTTTGCTTTTAGTTAAAGTTTAGGGCTCAAATTAGCATTTGGTTTAGGGTTAGGGTTAATGAGAGGGTTAGGTTTAGGGTTTAGATGTGGTTTAGTGTAATGGATAGGGTTAAGGTTAGGCCTAATGTTTAGCATAAGTGTTAGGGTTATCATTATGGTAATGGATAGGGTTAGACCTAAGATTAGGGATAGAGATATGTATAGGATTAGTCTTTTATTTGGGTTAGGGTTAGAAATAAGTTTAGGGTTAAAGCTAGGTTTATACTAGGATTAAGGCTAGGTTTCGGGTTAGGTTAGGGCTAGGTTTAAGGCTATGGGTAATGTATGAAGTAGGGTTATGATTAGCACTAGTTATAGGGTTAGGTTTAGGGCTAGGTCTAGTGTTAGGGTTAGGTTTATGGTTATGACAATATTTAGAGCTAAAGTAAGTGTTAGGGTCAGAGTCAGTGTCCGTATTACTTTTCAGGTTAGATTTAGGACTGGAATTACAGTTAGGTTTAGGGCTAGGTGTAAGGTTAAGGTTTGGTTTAGGTTAAGAGTTAGGATTCAGGCTATGACTCGGTTTTGGTTTGGGGCTAGGTGTAGGTTAGGGCTAGTGTTATTGTGAGGTTTAGGCTTAGGTTTAGAGTTAGATTTAGAGTTAGGTTTAGATCTAGGGTTTGAGCTAGGGTGAAAGATAGGGCTAGTGTTAGGACTAAGTTTAGGGCTAGGTTTAGGGTCATGGTAAGGGATTGGGTTAGAATTTGGTATAGGTCTAGGGCGAGATTTAGAGTTAGTCTTCGGGCAATGGTTAGTGTTAGGGTTGGGCCTAGATTTAGGGCTAAGGTTAGTGTTAGGTTTATTTTTAGTGTTAGGTTTAGGGTAAGGGTTGGGATTATAGCTAGTTTTATGGCTAGGGTGAGGGTTGTAATTAGAGTTAGGGTTAGGTTTATGATTAAGGTGAAGTTTAAGGCTAGGATGTCAGCTAAGTTTTGTGATAGGGTTATAACTAGAATTAGAGCTAGGGCAAAAGTCAGGTCTAGGGTTACAGTTAGGGATAGTTTAGGGTTAGGTTTATAGCCAGGTCTATTTTAAGGGTTAGGTTTATGGTTAGGGTCAAGTTTAGAGCTAGGGGTATTATTAGGGTTAGGGTCAGATTTAGGGTTTTTGTTAGGTTATGTTTAGGGCTCTAATTAGCATTATTGTTAAGGATAGGGTAACAATAGTTTTAGGTTTAGGGTTCAGGTGAAGTGTAGGGTAATGGATAGTGTTAGAGTTAGGGATAGGATTAAGGTTTGGCCTAGGGTTAGCATAGAGTTAGGGTTATCATTAGAGTAATGGATAGGTTAGAGTTAGGATTAGGGCTAGGGTTATGCTAAGGATTAGGTCTAGGCTTAGGTTTAGTATTAGTGTTAGGGCTATGGTTAGGATTAGGATTAGCTTTAGGGTTAAAGTTAGGGTAGGCCTTGGATTAGGGCTAGGTTTTG
>NW_026000704.1:0-2473 GCF_001458135.2 Marmota marmota marmota | reverse complement strand
CCTGCCCCGATGGTCCCAGAGCAACAGCCAAGATGAACCTGATTTCACCCCAACGCCTGCTCTGTTTGCCACACCTGCTGCTATATTGAGTGAGTTGGCTGTGTCACGTCTGTCCTGTAGGTGCCAGAAAACACAACAGGATACAGAGCAGACAGCAGACCAAGCATGTCAGAGCAGGACACTGAGACAGGACACTGCATCAACATTACTAGTGGCAAAACCCAGTGCCCAAGAGCACTCACCTGAGCTCAGGTTCAGACAGTGCCAACCATTCATCCAGGCTCCTTGGCCCATGCCCCACACACGTGTGTGATTGGTTATTAGTGTCTGTGCACTGCAGACACCAGGACGCAGGCAGTGTTCTCAGCCAGAGGGGAGGAGTGGCCCCCACGTGGTTTAGTGCGACATGATTTGAACAGGATGTGCCTCCATCTCAGAGCAGGTCTCTACCGCCAACCCACAAGCCTAGCACTCACCAGGGTAGCACCCGGGAGGCAAGGACCCAGGAGGAGCCTAGGCAAAGGCCAGGTACCTTAGTCCATTATCTGTTGCTAATAACACGAGACAGAATGGGCAAGTTATGAAGAGAAGAGGTTTTACCTTGACTCATGGTTCTGGTCCAAGGTCTCGAGGAGCTGCATCTGGCGATGGCTTGTGGACGGCGGAGTACGGTGGTGCCGTGCATCACACCTGAGAGAGGTGCCAGTGGCTGAGCCATATTGGTTTTTATAGCAGACCTGCTCTCAGGATCGTCCACTAATCCATTAATCACGTCATGGGTTAATCCACTCATGAGGGCACAGCCCTAACCACCTCTTGAGGTCCCACCTGGTGCCACCTCTCACTGTGTCCCAGGGTGTTAAATTTCAACAGGAGTTTCACAGAGGAAAAGTCATGACCAAGCCACAGCAACAGCATGAATTAGCCACAGAGGCCACCACCATGTCCTTTCTGTTCTTCAGAGTGAGCAGCCTTTGCTCTGCCAAAGAGGAGCCCACAGTCCTGGGCAGTGGCCACTGGCTTCCCCTCCCTGCTGGGTCTCCACAGTGAGAACTAGTGCCACACTCAGGGGCAGGGCCTGGCACCAGGAGTGTAGAGAGGGACCCGCTGCTCTTCAGCCTCCAGTCTCATCCCTCAAACCACCAAGGAGCACGGCAAACACAACAGGTGAGTCCTCCCTTCTGTGCTGACTTCCAGCCACTGCCCTCTGGCTGGTCAGGTGGCCGCTCTCCTGCACAGCCTCACCTTGCTTCCTACCAGCACAGGTGTCTGATTTGTGACCACAGTTCCAAGCAGGTGCTCAGCCAGGGCAGGGGTTTTGGGCTCAGACAGGTTCTGCTTCTGCAGGACTAAATAGTGAGCCCCCAAATTCCAGGACCGAGCAGTATCTGAAAGAAGGAGAAAGGAAAGAGCCAATCAGGCCAGCTGTTAGTGATGTGGACTTCAGCAGGTAGCCCTGGCTCCCTGTTGCTGAGCACGTGCAGACTGCAGCAGCCCCCTGGAGGAGGTGCTGCTCGGGTCATTCCCCTTTTACAGACCATGAAACTATGGTTAAAAGAGGACACATGACACAGGCAAGAGGCCTCATCAGCAGGTAGTAGAGGTGGTCAGTTTGGAGCCCTGACATCCGGCCACCCAGAGTGTGGTTCTCAACCAACAGAATCCCACCTCTGGGAGTTTGTTAGGAATGCACAGTCTGGGGCCCACCTAGACCCCCAGCATCAGAATCTGCTACTGAACAAGATCCCAGGTGTTGTGCATGCATATTGAGGAGGGAGACGCTTTCCCAAGAGTGGGACTCCAGAGCCACACTCCAGCCAGCCCACACCAGGAGTGCAGAGAGGGACCCGCCTGCACATACCTACTAACCAACTGGCTTCCTCCTCTGGTCCTCCAGAGCCCTGTCATGCACATTGAAAACCCACTTGTGAAAGGCACTCCGAGAGGTTCTGGGGATGCAAATGATGTGAAAATAGTCTTTTGGCCTAAAATCCATGTTATTCAAAGTGGGACAACAATAGAAAATACTCTCAGCTAAAAGTAATTACCGAATAAGAAACTATAGTGACGTATTTAGGGTCATCGTTATCTGACGCAGACTCCAAGAGAAACGCAGGATTGCCTCTTGTTGATTTACTGCGAGCTACAGAAGCACCAGCCATGGCATTTGGAATTTTAAAACATGCTTCATGTGAGTGCTGGAAAGTGACGGAGCTTTGTGACAAATTAGAATGAGGAGGAAGAGGAGGAGGAACAACATCCCAGGAAACCAAGTAAGAAGACAGAGTCCGAGCAGCCTTCTTGAGAGCCAAATAGGGGCCGCGGTGAGCACCCAGGTGAGCAGGGTGCCTGTGCCCACCGCAGAGCAAAACGCACATCCACCAGCCCAAGCCGAAACAAAGGAACACTGCAGTGGGCACGGAGCCCCTCCTTACCGTGGAGTCCAGTTAGCACACACAGGAGTGGAAAGCAG
>NW_026000703.1:0-2473 GCF_001458135.2 Marmota marmota marmota | reverse complement strand
TATATATATATATATATATATATATATATATATATATATATATTCAATAATATATATTATATCATTATATTACTATATACACTATATATAGTAATATATATGTGTGTGTATATATATATACACACACACTATATTATTATACATACATATATATTATTTTTGGACCTATCTAAGCTGTGATAGTTCCACATAAACACACAAACACAAACATGCAAAATGGGGAAAAAATAAAAAAGAAAAATAAGAAAATAAAATATAATTTTTTAAAAAATTAAAATTAAAAAGTAAAAATAATGAGGAAGGAATAGAAAAAAAAATGATTGACAAAGTGTGAAATATGATATATCAAGAACTATGTAATGTTTTGAACAGCCAACAATAAAAAATTAAAAAAAAAAAAAGAAAAAAAAATGATTGAAATTCTTAATGATAAATAAAGGGCTTGTTTCTGCTGACATAGTCAAAACTGTTAAGGATGGATTTTGATTCTTGGTATTTATGTTTGGGCTCTGTAGCACTTGCGGTTTGTTAGACCCAATATCTTTGTGTTTCTCAACTAGCTGCCAGGTGATGCAGTTAGGAGCCAAAGCTGGCTGTTGTAGATCTCAGTTTCCCACTCCCATTGTAGGATAGGATAGGTAGGGTGTACTACTGTAGTGGAGCTGGTACTAAATTAGAAGTTCCTTACTTGAGTTTTAGTCTTGGCTGAACTTTGGAATTCTACTGGTGGGTGTTTGAGATTTGATTCATACGCCTTGTTGATGGGGAGATAAAGATCTTTGCTGGATGTCTGGGTCTCAGCAGCCTCTCATAATTTCCAATTTTAGTATGGAGCATGCAAACCTTACAGAGTTCATGTTCACTGCTATTTATTTGAATTATACAGGATAAGACCTAGAGTGCAGATATTTTGTCTGGCCAGTTATTAGCTTCTTACTGATAACACTCTTATAGGGCACCAGCAACAAAGGTAGTTCTCTCTTGGTACACCTAGTTTTCTCTTGGTACACCTAGCCTGAATGCTCTATGAACTATTCTTTGTGCACCTGTTTCATTCACTCTGGTACAAGCAGGTAGAGGCAGACATAGTGACCCACAATAAGGGACTACTGGGTCAAAATGGCAACCTCCTTTGCTTGTGGCTACACAGTGCTTATAAATGTTTCTCATGCTAGGAACACTGATTCCCATTGACCTATCTGGACTCTGGAGTGATTGTTTTTGAATTTTTTTAAACTTTTTATTTATATATGACAGTGGAATGCATTAAAACTTTTATTACATATATAGAGAACATTTTTTTATATCTCTGGGTGTGTACAAAGTATATTCACACCAATTTGTGTCTACATACATGTACTTGGATAATAATGTTCATCACATTCCATCATCATTTCTAACCCTATGCCCCATCCCTTCCCTTCCCAGCTCTCTACACTATCTAGAATTTGTCTATTCCTCCCATGCTCCCCATTCCTATCCCACTATGAATCAGCCTCCTTATATCAAAGAAAACATTCAGCATTTGGTTTTGGGGGGATTGGTTAACTTAGCATTATCTTCTGTAACTTCATCCATTTACCTGCAAATGCCATGATTTTATTTTTTTATTGATGAATAATATTTCATTATGTATATATGCCACATTTTTTGATACATTCATTTATTGAAGGGCATCTAGGTTGGCTCCACAGTTTAGCTATTGTAGAATTGTGCTGCTATAAACAGTGGTGTGGTTGTGTCCCTGTAGTATGCTGTTTTTAAGTCTTTTAGGTATAGACCGAGGAGAGGTATATCTGAGTCAAATGGTGGTTTCATTACAAATTTTCCAAGGAATCTCCATATTGCTTTCAGTATTGGCTGTATCAATTTGCAGTATCATCAGCAGTGTATGAGTGTACCTTTTTCTCCATATCCTCGCCAACACTTATTGTTGTTTGTATGCATAATAGCTGCCATTCTAATTGGAGTAAGATGAAATCTTAGAGTAGTTTTGATTTTCATTTCTCTAATTGCTCACAAAGATGAACTTTTTTTTCATATATTTGTTGATTGATTGTATATCATCTTCTGAGAAGTGTCTTTTCAGGTTCTTGGCCCATTTATTGATTGAGTAATTTGTTTTATTTTGTTTTGTTTTTTGGTGCTTAGCTTTTTGAGTTTTTTATATACCCCAGAGATTAGTGCTCTATCTGATGTATGAGAGGTAAAGATTTACTCCCAAAATGTAGCCTCTCTATTCTCCTCACAGGTTTTTTTTTTTTTTTTCTTTTTTTTTTTGGCTGAGAAGAACTTTTTAGTTTGTAGTCCATTTTCCATTTTTTGTTGATTCTAGTTATTTAAGTTTTTGTGCTATGGGTGTCCTATTGAGGAATTTGGAGTCCCGACCCCTACCGAATGTTAGATTGTAGCCAACTTTTTTCCTTCTATCAGACGCCGTGTCTCTGATTTTGATATCAAGCTCCACTCGTAG
>NW_026000702.1:0-2474 GCF_001458135.2 Marmota marmota marmota | reverse complement strand
AAAAAAAAAAAAAAAGTGTGTGTGGGGGTGGGCTGAGGAGGTAGCTCTGGGTTAAGCACCCCTGGGTTTAATACCCAGTTCCAAAAAAGAGGGAGAAGGAAGAGAAGAAAGGAAGGGTTGTGTCTGGGGGATGATGAGTAGGGAATATGCCTGAAGCTTCAAGCATATGGCCTGAGGGATGTGGCAGCTGGATGAGAGGCTGGAGTGACAGGTGGGAAAATGCGATGAGACTGGTCCACCAGTGATTTCTGGCTCACCGGGACCAGGGAAAATGTTTTGCTCCCTCCTAGGCTAGAAGAAGAAAGACCATCGTTAGGACTTACCCAGCAGAGGAACCTCACTCACTTTTACCTCCGCCCCAGAAACATCTGTGCACTCCAGCCCAAGCTCCCTCGTGGGCAGGGGGTGGCGGGATGGCCTCTGGGGACCCTGCCTGAGGCTGGGCTCCAAGGCTGATGTTCTGGCCCTGAGGGACACGGGTGTCCAGACAGTGGGCGTTGGGCTGTAGCTGGAGGTGGGCAGCGGAACCCCATGGGCCCTCAGATCCCCCGGCCCCTCCCTGGGTTCCACCCCCAATCCTGGGCTCCTGCCCCTCCATCTCACCAGGCCTGTGCCGGCTCCAGGCTCATTGGCTGCCCAGCCCTGGTTGGTGACACCTGCCACCATTTCCAAACATTTCCCTGTGAGTTAAAGGACGTCTCAGGACAGAAGGGCTCAGGATCCAGAGCCAGGCCTGGTGATCCATTCCTCCTAGACCAGGAACGGCCTCCCCCTCCCAGGACGGGGGGAGATGGTGAACACAGCGAGGCTCTGCAAGGGCCTGGCCAGCGGCCCTGCCTGTGGAGCTCCCCAGGAGTGTGGCCAGAGTCACTGGGACTTAGGAGGGCCATGGCCTGTGCGTCCTCCCTCACTGGCCTAGTGGGCTCGGGACCTCGGGAGGCCGATGAGAGGGGGTTAGAGAAGCCAGAGGCCTGGCTGGATTTGCACAGAAAGCCCAAGAACTCATGGCTAGAGAAAGATATCATAAAGACACAGGCTATCAGGAGGACGGGGGTCTGTGAAGGACTGGCAGACAGCTGGGGGGGCTCGAGCGGCTCCTTCTGGGCAGAGCAGCTGTGTGGGAAGGGGGGGAGGAAGGGCTTTTTCCCCGCGTTATGAGTGGACTTGGAGTCTTCCAGAGAGGCTCCTGGAAGAGAGAGAACTTCAGTCCTTTAGATCCGAGCTTGGGAGCGATGGCACATGCCTGTGATCCCAGTGGCTCCAGAGCCTGAGGCAGGAGGATTGCAGGTTCAAAGCCAGCCTCAGCCACTTAGCAATGTCCTAAGCAATTTACCGAGAACCTGCTTCTAAATAAAATATCCAAAGGTCTGGGGATGCGGCTCAAATGGTTAAGTGCCCTTGGGTTCAATCCCTGATACCAAAATAAATAAACACATAAATAATAGACACTAGCCTGGCGTTTCTTTAAAAACATCAGGAGAGTGTCAGAGGAGTGTATTTTATCCACCGAGAGGGGCACATAAAGTCTGCCGGACAGGCCTGTTTTGGAGCCACAGTCCCTATCCCTGAGCCTGCTTGATGACAGGACGGGGAGGCTGGGCTCCAGCACTGTGAGTCTCAGCCATGGGATCCTGGGTCTGCTCACTCCTATTCAGCCATCCCCAGGGAGCCCACAGCTCTGAGGACTCCCCACCCAGTACCCCACACTGCCCCAGAGGAACCTTCTGCTCCACCCACGAGCTCTGGAAAGTTCTCTGTGCCCAGACTCCATTGTCCTTTCCACACACTGGGATTATCACCAAGTGTTGTAAGAGTTGGGAGAGAAAGTGCTCACACAGTGTCAAGTGCTGTGTAAACTCCTCTGTTGTTATTACTTCAGAGGGAATGTTCGGGGGAGGTAATATTCCTCTGACCTGAGGAGTGGGGGCAGCTTTATCCCCCCTTATAGATGAGAGCATCCAGTCAGAGCCACTTGTCTGGTGTGAGAATTCAAGTACACATTTGCCTGACCTCAGAGTACTGGGCTGAGCCTCTCTAAAAATTAAGCTGGGCACTGTGGTCCGTCATCCCAGCAGCTCAGGAGGCTGATGCATGAGGATCCTGAGTTCAAAGCCAGCCTCAGCAATTTAGCAAGGCCCTAAGCAACTCAGTGAGACCCTGTCTGTAAATTAAATATAAAAAGGGCTGAGGATGTGGCTCAGTGGTTGAGTGCCCCTGAGTTCAATCCCTAGTACAAAAAAAAAAAAAAGTTAAATGGTCCAGCCTGCAGGGGATGCAGGGCAGACAAGTGACCAGAGCCCCATGAGCTAAGCCAGGCCTTGGAAAATAGCCAGCTGCTTGCCAGAGCAGTGTCCCTGGGGCCCACGATCCAGCAGTCCTGTCTCGGAATGCTGCAGCCTGTGGTCACGACTGGCATGCCCTTCTCTATGCTTTTGTTTATCTTTACCTAAGGCTGACTGCACAAAGCACCCCCA
>NW_026000701.1:0-2474 GCF_001458135.2 Marmota marmota marmota | reverse complement strand
AAAAAAAAAAAAAAAAAAAAAAAAAAAAAATGAAGATAAATATCATCAGTGCAAAATTCAATTTGAAATTGTGAAGAGAAATCTCCCTCTTCTGGGTCTCCTTTCATTCTCGTACTCCTCTTCCCCAATCTGGAAGCATTTTCCCACTCTTTCTTTCAGGCTACTTGGATATTCCAAGCTCTAACATCTTCACCTCCAGCTCTAAAGCAATCTCCTCTTCCTAGTCAAAAGAGGCAAATTTAACACCACTGGTGCACTGATTTATTTAACACAAATGATTTATTTTTCCAAAGTATGTGCAGCAGTTCCTCCTTCGCTTGAAATTATATACATCTATGACTCTTTATGAGTCATTTTTTTCTAGTTGTACCTAGTTATTGAGGAGGCAAGTTCAGAAATCGAATGCACTCCTCTGCTTCTTTTTGTATAATGAGATGCAAAAGATCCAGTGCCATTCTCAGTGTTTTTTCTTTCGTGGAATCTTGATTTCTATTAATCTGCCTCAAACATACACATGATCACTTTTCTACATGAGAGATATGCAATCAAATGTCCAGTGGTTCAGCATCTTCCAATATCAAGATTCTGGAACAAATTACAAGATCAACTACACATGAGCAAAGCTTTAAGTTGGCGAGATCGAGATGGCTAGATATAGGACATGTGAGGAAACAGTAGCTCCCAAAGAATTGTAGTTTTTGTTCTTTAATACACAAATCCTTAATTAAGAAAACTATAGAAACATAATACATAATATTAGAATAGTTGCCAGTATTAATGATTGTTTTAGGCAACGAGAAATTAATAATGCAGTTTAGCTGACAAAGCAAAATTCATGATTCTGATTAGTGGTACATTTCTTGATTTCTACATTAATTAGAATAAAATAACTTACTTATTACTGTATATTAGCTTAAATATTTAATACAGATTATATTAAGTACTTGACAGATTAACAGTTTTTATATTTTATTTAGTTGCAAGAGTAAAATACACATCTATGCATATTTGTTCACATAGTTTGGTCATATAATTGCAACTTTAATAACTTCCCATATAGCTACCACTTCTCCAGAATTTTCTGGCCCTGGTTATACATCTACACCTGAGAAGCACAATCAATATGCAAAAGGGTAGCAATTCCCTGCCTTTACTTGCAGCCCACCTACAACTTCACCTGAGCAATTGTGACCTTGGACCGAGGATCAAATTTGGCAGAACTCCAACCTTGCCCCCCATATTCTTTAACTATCGAAGACTCCAGTAAGAAGTTCCATGTAAACCCTATCTTTCATTCTCCTGCTCAGACCTGTCTACTGAACTCTAGAACCCACCTCCAAAGACCCCCGACTTTCCTCAGTTCCTTGAAAATGCTTTGTTCTCTCCTTCTGCTGCCCCTTTCAACAACCTGGCCTTAGCCTGACATGTTTATTTCCTATTTCACCTATTAACATCTTCCTATCCTTAGCATAGATTTCTTTAAAAACTTCCCAAACCACCCTCTTGTCTGCTGGACTAAACAAGGTCTTGCCTTCTCACAGCATCTAGCAATTTTCCTCTGTAGCCCATCAAAATCATATTTAAGTCTATTTCTGCAATTTAAAAAAAAATTAATGTCTGATTTTACTACTGCAAATTTCATTGTTGTCAGAACTAGATCCATTCCATTCATGATTTGATCCCTACTAATTAGTGTCCTTCTTCATAGTTGGTAGTTGTTTAATGCATATAAAGGAATAATGCCAATAGGATTAAGCTTTCTATAGTATGTTTTTATATGAGTTAGAATTAACTTTGAAAAGAGAAAGACCCAGTTCTCCAAAACTCTGTCAGAATTTTCTTCTGGGAGAGGTTATTTAGCAAAAATAGAACTGACTTTACTAATACAGAGATAATATTAACCTGCTTATTATGATGGTCATCCACCAATTTTATATTGATTGTACCAATTTTCTGACCCTATACATTGATCTATTTCAATATACTTTCAGGT
The DNA here is from genome assembly GCF_001458135.2 of Marmota marmota marmota. Classification (NCBI taxonomy): domain Eukaryota; kingdom Metazoa; phylum Chordata; class Mammalia; order Rodentia; family Sciuridae; genus Marmota; species Marmota marmota. Next base: position 481 of record NW_026000701.1, on the reverse strand, counting down.
TTACCACATTGAATTGACCCATTTTACATTTTTATTCCTAGCCATTTTATCTAAAAATCCTCTTTCTTCAATAAGATAGCTATATTTATATTTATCCCATTCTCAAAGAACTTGAGGAGATACTGCTATAAATATGGACATAATTTATTCTGTTCACTAGAGTTCACAATGTTTGCAAGTCTTTTCATAAACTGCAGCTTGATTGCTATCTAATGATTAAGATCCTTTGGTGATTCATAAAAATATCCCATATGGCCAAACATGGTGGCCCATGACTGTAATCCCAGTGGCTCAGGAGGCTGAGGCAGGAGAATTGCAAGTTCAAAGCCAGCCTTGGCAATTTAGTGAGGCCATAAGAATTCTACCAAGATCTTGTCTCAAAAGAAAAAAGAAAAAAGGGGTTAAGCGCCCTTGCGTTCTATTCCTGATACAAAGTTTATATATATATATATATATATATATATATATATATATATAGATA
>NW_026000700.1:0-2474 GCF_001458135.2 Marmota marmota marmota | reverse complement strand
TCAGCCACTTAGCAAGGCCCTAAGCAACTTATTGAATGTCTGTCTCAAAATAAAAAATAAAAAGGAATAGGGATGTGAATCAGTGGTTAAGTGCACCAATACCAAAAAAAAAAAGAATCTGTGAAAAAAGAATAGAGAGGACACATAAAAAATGAATAACAAGATAGAAGAATTAAGCCCTAACATGTCATTAATTACTTTAACTACAAGTGTTTCAAGTGTACCCATTAAAAGACAGAGATTGTCAGAATGAATAAAAAGTCAGGTCCTAAGTCTATGTTGTCTATGAGAAACTCAGTCAATGTTACAAGTAGGTTGAAAGTAAAAGGATGAAAACAGATATACCATGTCAGCATTAATGGGAGCATGATAAGCTAGCATAATACCAGGTAATGTAGACTTCAGAACAAATAAAACTACTAAAACCAAAGAGGGACATTAGAAAATAACATCAGGTGAATCTACCATAGCATTCCTACATGTGCATGCACCAAACAACAGAGCATAAACAAAAACCCACAGAACTGAAAGAAGACTCTGGCTTTTTTGATGAGTAAGGATCAAGCCCAAGAAAGAGTAAGGGAAACCTGCAACATCTCTCACAAGCTTCTTGACAGTCTTGTGTTAAGTGCAAAATTGCTCTATAGGAATCTGCTAATTTCCTGAATCAGATAAATGAAAAGCAGTTTGCCTAAATTGGGAGATGTTCCTTGTAATGATGGGGAAGTGTCCACTTATGCCAGATATTGACACTTGGCAAATAATGACACTGAATTAATATTTAAAGAGATGGATGATAAACATTGGAACCTCAAAAGCACTGGTACTTTAAGGAGGGGAAAGGTATGGATGTGGAAATGTTATAAAGACTTCCTTTTTTAGCCCGCTTTCAAGAATCTGGATACTTATTCCTTTGATTCACCCATCCTCAATCTAATCTGGCTACATCAGAAGCTAGCTGTTGTGAAATTATATTCCTCCTGACCCAGCTTCTCTGGGTGGGCTTTTGACAAAGGTTTTACTTGAGTTGGTTCCTGTTTCTATTGTTCATATAGTCAACATGAACTTCCAATTCTGAACAATGTGCTGATATCAGAGAGCATATTTTACCCCCACACACACACAAAAAAAAAACAACCAAAAAAAAGTCAAAATATGTAAAACCAGTTTCAAGACACAAGTACATAGGTACATCAGGTAACAAAGAACAGTGACCATGAGAAATGGGAAAACAATGGAGATGAACCCTACGATAGCCACTGTTCATTGCCTCAAGAGCCTGCAGGCCACAGCACAGGATGGCCCACAGATGCCCCGAGTTAAGGAGACAGAGCTAAATCTGAGGAGAGTAAGGCAATTAGAGGTCTCAGGTCAGACCACCAAAGAGGAGACACTATGGAGAGGGAGACGTGGAGATCTGGGGAGGGTTCTGGTGGAATTAATCACCCAACAACATGCATATGAGGAAATTGCCCAAGGCCAAGAGGAAAAAGACAGCTGAAAGATTAGAGAAATTAGAAATTAGTGTTACCTGGGGATAGTTTCTGTTCTCACCAGGTAGACTAAAAAACTTTTTAGTTCATGGTGCATTTGGAGGAATGTTAGGGTCTGTAAACAAGTCAAGATGGCGCCTGGCATTTTGCCAGAGGGAGTGGTTTGAGAAGTAACGCCAGCGAGCCATTAAGTGTGGAGATTCCTGATTAGTTGACTGCTGTATCTAGTTTATGTTAATTAAGATAAGCTGTGTGGAATGTATAAATACCCCTCCTGCCCTACAATAAACGGCTCCCACTCCTGCTGTATCAATGTACAAAAGTTTCTTGTCACCCCCCCACCCCAGTTATTTTGCTGCAGCCAGACGGCGGCAGATGGTGGCCCATTACGGGGAGCCCCGGGACACTCGGGGGTAAGTGACGAAAAAAAAAAGCTGCCCGTCCCTAGATAGGACGGGAGCAAATCTGCTCGTCCCTAGGCAGATAGGGCTAGAGGAAAAATGGCCATTTTGAGAAAATGGAGAAGATTGATACAGTATGTTTGTTTCTTGTTTTGTCTCAGTGTATTGTACTGTCTTTTTGATGAAAATATGGAAGGGGCGTTAGGTAAATTGATAAGGGAAAGAGGCACCCCAATGGAACCAAGAATACTTAGGGCATGATGGAAGCCCAGGAACTCTAGTCAGAAAGAAGAAAGTTCAGAGGAGGAAGAATTATCAGGAAAAAAGTTGCAGCAAAAGGCTATTACTGAATACTTTTCGTTACCGGAGGGTGCGTGAATCAGTGCGGCGTGGGCAAGCCGGTCATGGCGCAGCAAGGACTTTCCAAGTGGCGGCAGCCGGCTCTTCCCTGCCCCCCCCCCCGCCCGGGGAGCGGGACGCCACTGCCAAGAGCCCAAATCCAAACCTGACCCCGAGGCCCAGTCTCACAAGCTTTTGCTCCCTGTGCCCGGTGACAATTTTAGTCCGGGACACTCCCCGT
>NW_026000699.1:0-2474 GCF_001458135.2 Marmota marmota marmota | reverse complement strand
CATGAGCCACTGTGCCTGGCTACATGCCATTTTAAAGTGAATAATATTTCAAATTTCCAAGTAACTAAATTTAGATTGCTATGAGAAATTTGTTCTAAATCCTTGAATAACTTGTTGGCTATTGCCTGTGAATCAGAGTACATCTATCCCTCAGGTCATCCCTCCTAGACATGGTAGACAGCTAAATATGCTACTCAAAGTTCTGTTGCCTGGGAATATATCCCTTCCCCATCATCTTTTAGGGCAACTCCATGGTTGGGTTATAGTGCTGCAGCCATTCGCTTTCAGATGGTGCCAGCCTAACTCTGCAAAGTTATGTGTATACCAGGCTCATGTATTTCTTTTTTTTTTTTTTTTTAATCTTTAGTCATTTGGTACTAGGTAACTCACCATATGGCTATGGGTGTGGATTGAGGGAGGGGCTGTGGTATGGCAAGGGGAAGCTGTAGGACAAGAGTCTAAACCACCTGCTCATCAAGCTAATTCTTGCCTTCAGAGCCCTTCTAGGACCCATCCAATATATACACCTTCTATAAGATGATGGAATTGTGCTTGGCACACCAGACTTTATGGCCAGGTAGAGCAGGTAACTCTCAGTTTGTGATAGGTAGCCAGTAGAACTCATCAGCAAACCAGGAGATACTTGTCCAAAGGAGAGCTTCTAGCAGAATAGAGAATCGAGGTGAACAGGGAAGCCATCTCAACAGGCATCTACTAGATCCTCAAGAACTCCTGTCATTCTCCTTTTAGTACTGCCTTTTTCTAGCCCCTGCCTCAGGTGGTTAGGCCTCTTCTATAGTCTTTTCCTTATGAATTGGGGTTCGAGCCACTAAATCTCTTCAATCTAAGGAATTGGGGATTTGAGAAGAAGCAATGCTGAGCCAAAGTAATGAGTCTACAGTGATGGAATTTTGAGTGTCAATAAATGAACTTTTGGAGTGTGTTCACTAACCTACTCCCTCTCAAATCACACCTTGGTAAGTGACTGCCAACTATTCTGCCCAATATCTTCTGTCTTGCAGTTGTGGGAGGAGCCAAGTTTCCTCTTGGTCTTAAATGGACTCCCTTTGAATATTCAATACCTCCTACTTACTCCCCTCTCCTTATACTATACTTCCACAACCGGTGGCTCATGCGAATCTTTCAAATCAATCCTGAGGGAAGCAGAGGACATCCAGCAATAAAAGAGAAACTAAACCCATCAAATAAATTAAGTACTTACATGGAATATTTTATTAAAATTCAGAGTAAATCTGAATTCACTATGTGTATGTATACATATAGATTTCCCAGAATCACCCAGGCAACCAGATAGAATGTTGGACTTCAAAGACACAATGGTCTTGTCATTCTTCACAGGAAGTTAATTAGCTTCTCTCCTGCAGAACACTACTAAGATGATCTACTAAGATGATGATTGGTAATGTCTCAACCCCTGCTCAGCTATAAGTCATAATTAATAATTAGGCTCTTTCTCTGGTAACTGTCATTCCTTGACTGCCGAGCAATCGCCTATCATTAATGACTGTTGTACTTCACCAGGGAGCAGGCATGTTTCCAATGACCCCCAGGCATCCACAGGAAGTTTAAACTGTTCTAATCACTGCAAGTCTCTAGCAGACCCATACCCTCCCTAGCCTAACATTGTTATCCAAATAAAATTTCCTTAAAGCAACAGAATAATCACAAAAGGGTGGAATGGAGTTGATAGACCAATGGGTGTGTGTGTGTGTGTGTGTGTGTGTGTGTGTGTGTGTATTGTCCTTTCTTTAAGTACTGGGTAGTTAGGTTCCTTATCTCTTTCAGGCTGCCTCTCTGAGGTTATTTCTTTGTCCACCAGCAAGGGGTGTTCGCTGAAGCACAGGACTCTTGATAACTGCCCTAATTCATCTACTTTTGAGATCCTGCTTCTGGATGATATACATATTTGCAGTAAGTACAGGATCCCTGATTCCATTAATTGTATATTTGACAAAGGAACATGACTTTGACAGTCTGTAAAGTGCCATATTTGTATTGGTTATTGTTTGATCTAGTGGGAAAAAATTCAAAATCATGTTTGGTTTTAACAACAGCTTGCCTCAGGAACATATGGTAATTTTCCTAGTCAGCTTTTGTTCTTACTCCAAATCATAAACAATATTCCTGATCTCAAATGTACAGAGAACTCATTTATAGCTTTTACATATTTTCCATAAATGGTTTAAATATCAACATTGTCTAAATGAAGCCCACCAAGAAAAGAATAGAGTCATTTTTATTTCTATTGGTGAACTAAGGATTGCATAAGTATAAAGAACAGACAGAGGGGCTGCTGGGGTTGTGGCTCAGTGGTAGAGCACTTGCTTAGCATGTATGAGGCGCTGGGTTTGATTATCAGCACCACATATAAAGAAAAGAATAAAATAGAGTTTCACCAAATCTAAAAAATATTTATAGAAAAACAATGGATATACCAGGCATGGTGGTGCACA
>NW_026000698.1:0-2474 GCF_001458135.2 Marmota marmota marmota | reverse complement strand
ATATATATGAAGTGTTTTAGAAATTTTGTTTAGAAAATAAAAGCATATATTTTTGTCTCCCTCAAGAAGTTGGCATACTTCTCTATTTTATATAATTATAAACATATGTTTAGTCATGCATGTTTTGCTTTCTGACTACCACAGAGCCAAGTTTTAGAATAACTTCTGGAAAATCCACTCAACCTATGGAGGGTTCATGTTGTCATTATTTTTATTTGGACTTCATTTTGATTATTGTGCTTTAACTTCCTCTCATTCAGGTTATCCATTTATATGTGATAAGAAGAGCTTCATTTAGAATCTTGGAACCAGTAGTGTAACCCCTTCCTGAAACAATAGTGTCAAAAATAAAAGTTTTTTTCAAAATAAAGGAACATAATAGCCATCATGTATACAGAGTTGACCTGTTTACATATGAAATTTTCACATTGTCTATTGATGTTGGACATAAGGTAGAAAAGAACCAAGCAACACCATTGTGCTCAAGCTAATGGATGAAGACAGCATCTCTTATGCTTGCAGACTTAAGTGCTCCCAAGGAAAGAGTAGGAGAAGATCTCTCAGAATAATCAACTAGGCTTCCTAAATTGGGGGGGGGGGGGCCGGGGGAGAAGACTGATTATCACATGTCTCACAGGAATATTTCTTTCAAACCAGCCACATTGTGTGGATATGTAGGTACTAGGAAGCAGGGGAGGGGAAGAAACTATAGGAGAGATTGAAAAATCTTGCACTAAGAGAAGGGGTTTGCTTTCCTGTTCAGAACTCTGCTTCAGAGCTGAAGTGGAGACAGCTATGTCCTAATTCCACAGAATCCAGCCAAACATCACAGCAACTGTAAGGCTTCCAAAACTTCAGCAAGCCAGTGCAATCTTGAGTTTATTAAAATTGACTCAGGGTGAATATAGTGCCATGACAACCCCTAAGAGGGTTCTGGTGTGATCACATGATTGTTTTCAATCTATGTTCAGTTACTGAGCTAATCCCAGGTGGGGCTGCCTAATCAGGTTGAACAGCTTCTTTCCTTGAAAGGGAACCTGGAAGAAGAATGAGCCCTCTCTCTCCTGGAATTGGCCATTTCCCTTCTTATAGCCCTTTCATTTACTTTTCCCAGATGTCTCTGCTCCCAACTAGAACAGACATACAATGAGTAAAGAGCAGTCCATAGAAGACTATCAGTTAATAACAGCCTTTACAGAAGAAGGATAATATGTATCCCCTTGAATTAAAGATAAAGATGGGAAGCAAACCAGGTTGGTGTTTGGCAGGTAATAGCTGCATGATAAATGGCTATGGATTATTAATAAAATAGCCTCTTCCTTTTGCAAACGAAATGTACTTGCAGCTTGCAAATTGACTTCTGGGCTCAAACATCCATCTAAACTGGAACCAAGAAAGTTCAAGAATGGTGATAGTTGAGGAAAGGACATACTCCCCCACTTCACATACACTTCTTCTTTGGACCAATAATTATCTCTTGATTTATATACTTCACTACACACATGGACATGGGCCCAATAGTATCCAATCTTCAAAACTAAAGCATCCCATAATATAAAAAGATATATATCAAATCCAATTTTTATGAAGAAAAATGGAGATTTTATTCTTTTAGTTATTGAAGAGAGGAGTAATTCCTTAACTCTTGAAACTTCTGTATAATTCTCCCAGGATTCTGGGATATAGGCGTGCCAGTTGCTTGCAGAAGATGTCCACATTTCACAACATATGCCTAAAGGGGAATAGAAATTAGCAGAAATATTAAGAGCCTTTATGTGGTTTTAGGCCTGACATTTTGTACTTGGCTTTTCCATCCAGTTTAGGTATTGTAACTCATTATAAACATTGGGGAGAATGGACAATATAATTAAAATTGTGAAAGAGTTTCCACTATAAGCTTTAATTTGAGGACACTAGAATTTTATAAATAATTCCCCTTTGGTTAAAATTTTCCATCTTCAGTTTTTACCCAAAGGTAATTTCTTTGTTTTTGTTTGCTTTGGAAAAAATTTGAGGGAATTTAACAGTTTGAGGGTTTGAACATATTTATTTCTGATTAATTTTGATGAATACCTTTATAAAGTATATTCTAATATATACTGAATATATATAATATATTCCTGAATTAAAATTACAAACTTAGAAAGTGAAATGATCATTAGAAATTTTTAAAGCATAGTAAATGATTGTAATGAACATTTGACTTAAGAAGAATGACCATACCCACATTTAAATCACAGGTGTGTGATATAAAGAATTTAGGTCAAGTGAATTTCAGCTCACATTCTGTCTTATATCTACAAAAATCTGAAGAATATACCCTCCTGGATTGAATTAAAATTCCATAAGAGAAAATTCAACCTTATCTGTCAATTTCCCTACCTGCTTATATTAGGGTAAGAAAAAAAATCTGTTCCCCTGAAATATTAGTTTTTGATTTTTGTTTAAAAAAAAAAAAAAAAAAAAAAAAACCT
>NW_026000697.1:0-2474 GCF_001458135.2 Marmota marmota marmota | reverse complement strand
ATGGGAAAGGCAGCGGAGCACAACAGACACTAGGACGGCAATTTGTAAATCAATGGATGTGTAACTGATGTGATTCTGCAATCTGTGTATGGGGTGAAGGTGGGAGTTCATAACCCACTTGAATCAAAGTGTCGAATATGTTATGTTATGTCAAGAAATTTGTAATGTTTTGAACAACCCACAATAAAAAATTTAAAAAATAAAAAAAAAAAAATAAAATAGATGAATTAATTGAAAGAAAAGCTTACACAACTGGAAATAGTCTAAACTGGTCTATACGTCTTACAAAAAAAAATAATAAAAAATAAATTACATTCCAAATAAGAAAGCAAGAGATTCAGATGGTTTCATTGTTAAAACCTTACTGAATATCAAGGGAGAATTCATAGAAAGTGGAATAAGAGTGTCTCCTTGTCTCAGTCAGCTCAGGCTGCTGTAGCAAATTATTATAAAATGGGTGATTTATGCAACTACTATGCCATAAAACATTTCTCCTATTTCTGGGGTCTAGGAAGTCTGAGATATGGGTGCTCAGCAATGTTGGGTTATGGTGAAATCTGTGTTCCCACATTTCAGTTCAACACATGGTAGAGAGAGAAGGTAGAGAGAAGACTCAGGTACCTCTTTCTCTTCTTATAAAGACTCTAATCCCATCATGGAGGATCTACCCATATGACTTCATCTAAATCTTGACACATTATTAGTAACAATATAATTTAGTATAGTTATCTTGGAAAACACTATGGTAGTTTCTCAACTCTACTGTCATGTATGTCTAAAAAGAACAAATAAAAAAGAGCTTTATAAAAATTTGAAATATTTATAAATTAAAAAAAGAACTGCCATATAATCTGGCAATGCCACTACTGGTTATATATTCAAAGGAAATTAAATTAGTATGTTGAAGCAGTATCAGCCCTGTCTATTTATTGCAGCGCGGTTCACAATAGCCAATGGATGGAATCAACATAAGTGTCTGTTAATGAATGAATGAATAAGAAAATATGTTATGCATATACAATGGAATACTATTGAAGCACAAAAAGAAGAATGATATTCTATGATATGGTACAATATGGATGAATCTGGAGGACATTATTTTAAGTGAAATAGCTCTGGCCCAGAAAAACAGGAACTAAATATTTTTTTTTACATGTTGAAGCTAAAAAATATCAACTTGAAATTAAGAAAGGTCATTTTAAATATAAATGTTCTGAAGTCAGAAGCAAGCCAAGTACTACATGATCACATTTATATGTGTAATATAAAAAGTTTGTCTAATAGAATTGAGAGTGAAATGGTGTTAACAAAGGATGTGTGGTTTTGAAGAAGTGTGGGAAGGGAATATATTGATTAAAAGATATATAGTTATGATAACATATGAAAAGTAAATTTAAAAATATGAATCATATAAAAAGCTGACTATAGTTTATTACAATAATATACAAAATAAAGAGGGTGGGTATTTTGTGTTTTCACTACAGTGATAACAATGTGAGGCTGTGAATTTTATAATTAGATTTAACCATTTCACAACGCATATGCAATTCAAAACATTTTTGCACGAAAAAAAATAACATTTTTACCTGTTACTAAAATTTAAAAAAAAAATGAACACTCAATGTTTATAATAGAAGATGAATTTGTAACTGACAGGATTGTGAATATTTGTAAGTAAACAAAATGATACTGTAATTATGCTTACATGACATTTTGACTTGGTCAAAATATATAGATACTCCATTAAAATGGACACTTTTTTGTTTTTATGTATCAGCTAAAATAAATGTAAATATAATTTTTAAAATCATTGTAGAATATAGTGAATTTTATGCAAAGTATAGACGTTAATAATCTCTCAATATTATTTAATTCATCATAACAAAGGAAATACAAGGGTCCATGACAAAAGTTGTTTTCAGAGGGCCATATGTAGAACTCCCTTCATTCTATTAAATAATCTGATCAATTTTCTATCAATATAAAATCATTTTATACAGTAAAATCTACCAGTTAAAAAACAAAAGAAGCTATGGCTGGGACTATAGTTCAGTGGTAGAGCTCTTTCCTAGATGTACAGTATTTTGCTACAACAAACCCAAAGGAAACAGAGAACAATCGGATCTGCATTTGTGTTTCTCTTTTTCCTTATTTTGTTTTCAAAAATAAAGTACAAATTGCCCATTTCATATTCTCTCTGCAGAAATACTCCCTGAAACCCTCTATTCCTCTCTAGCAGTTTGAATTCCACTGTACTGAGATGTAGCCATCACCCTGAGATTTTTTAGTCTTTACCATTATTCTGGGAAATTTCAATGCTTCCTTCTGGATTCAGCTTCTTTTTCTCTGCATTCCATGTTCTCATCTTTTGGTTTTGTTTGGATTTGGTTTGGCATCTCAAAATAAAAACCAAAAAGTCCTGAGATGTGGCTCAGTGCTTAAGCGCACCTGGGTTAAATCCCTGATACAAAAAA
>NW_026000696.1:0-10199 GCF_001458135.2 Marmota marmota marmota | reverse complement strand
GGGTACTTTTACAAGGAAGAAACCAGAGAGTGCCCACAGACAACTGATTGAGTATGTGATGTTTTTTCAACCAGCTAGAACCAACCCTCTGATTCACAGCTCCATTTGAATTTACCCATATAAGTCAGAATGAAGTGAGACATTAAAAACAAACTCTTTCCAACAGTGAACCATTGAACTGAGAAGGCCCCAAACTGGGGCACATAGTAAGGCTAGGTAAAAGATAAATATTCCCAGTATCAAAGAATTTTGAACAAAACAAACTCAATCCCTAACACTAGCTCTAAAGCTTGCCCTAACTCTATCCATAACACTAACCCTTACCTGTTTAGAGAACCATTGATTCTAGAATTGACAACCTTGGGGAGCCTAGTGGAGCAACCTAAAAGATGAATCCTGTACAGTATCAAAGAAATCTGATCAAATTGTTGAGAGACTTATTTCAGTACATCATGTTTCGCTGTTTACTCCTTAAGGGCACTCGGATACAGTTGCTTTTGCATGCTTCATCTTTGGCATACCTTCAAAAGAAAGAAACCAGAGAGGGCCCACTGAGAACTGATTGTGTGAAAATTCAAGCACCTCCTGCCAACCCGTTTGATTTCCAGCTCAATTTTCATTCACATCAATAAGCCATGATGAAGGGAAACCTTGAAATACAAACTGTTTCTGACAGCGAAAAATTGAACCGACAAGGCTCAAACCTGTGGAGCATAGTAAGGCTAAGTAAAAGATGAATCCTGCCCAGTATCATAGAAATTTGAAAAAAAAAATAGGGCCCCATGGGTGCTCTGGTCACAGATGGAAGGCTCAGCTGCGCAGTTTCTCTGGGCACAGACAGAAATCTCAGCCACACGTGTGCTCTCTGCGCAGATGCAAGGCAGCACAGAACACAGAGGCTTTGCTTGTGGGTCACCAGACTGAGATCTGGACACAGTACAAGGTCACTCCAGAACCACTCACCTCACCAAACACCATACCTAATTCGCCATCTATTGGTGGGCATGGCTCCCAGCTGGGTTCTGCAGCTTACCAGGTAACTGGTTTACAACTCCCCTACCTCCAGCTGTGATAACTCAAGATTTTTCTCACAAGCTTTTGGGAGTAGTAGCTATCAATGTGGACCAGCAACTCTACAGGCACCTGGTTTCTAATTCAGACTAAGAGTAGGGAGGCTCTAGGTAGAAGCTCAAGCCCTCTAACCCTGGCTACCTCCACCACCCTGAGCACAGACACTCAATCTAGGAATCGATGACTCCACTTACTGCAAGAAATGAAAACAGAGTTCTGAGAGTCTTTTTTTCTTTCTTACTTTTCTTTTCTTGCTCTTCTCATCCATTCTCCTCTACCCTTCCCCCTCTGGTCCTCACAACCACAACATATGTGAAACCAAGAACTTTCCATGAAATTGTACTTTAAGCATTGAATCACTAGAATACTATAATATAGAAGAATTGCATAGGCCCAACTCACCACCCATTTATTTGCTCTTATTTTCTTTCTCCCTCTCTTTCTTTCTTTCCTTGTTATTTTTTCTGTTTTTTTCTTTCTCCCTCTATCCCACTTTTAGCCTCCTAACTTTTACTATTTATACATAGGGTAATTATATGAATACAGATAAAGAGTTTGAATTTATACCTTCTTCCATAAATTCCTCTTGTCTATTCATTAGAGTTCTCCTCCAAAGTTGCTAAGTTTGAGTAATTATATACCCTCACTCATTTCATTCTTAACATACCATCCTACCCCTGACCCTCAGTTCTCTATACACCACCAGAAATGGTATGCCTTTTATGAAACTAATGACTATATTCTAAATAAAAATTGAAGCCAACATCTGTAGACACAGAGTCTAAATATAAATGTATTTATAATGGTTAGGCTTAGGCTTTGGGTTATGGTTAGATTTAGAGTTAAGTATTTATCTATGGTTAGGGCTAGGGCTAAGGATAGGGAAAGAGTTAGGACTAGGGTTTGGGTTAGATTTAGGATTATGGTAAGGGATAGGGTTAGAACTAGTGATAGGGCTAGTACGAGAGTTAGAGTTAATCTTAGTGCTAGTGTTAGGGTTAGGGTTAGGGATAGGGATAAATTAGGGCTAGTGTTAGTGTTAGGATTAGGCCTTGGGTTAGGGTTAGAGTTAGGGTTATGTTTAGGTTAAGGTATTGGGTTATAGCTAGGTTGAGGGCTAGGGCAAGGGTTAGTGTTAGGGTTAGGGCTAGGGTTAAGTTTAGGGTTATGATTAAAGCTAGGATGAGGGCTAATGTTTGTGTTAGGTTTAGGGCCAGTATTAGGACTAGGGCTAATGTCAGGTCTAGGGTTAAAGTTAGGGATAGATTTAGTGTTAGTTGATGGCTTAGTCCAGTGTAGGGGTTAGGTTTATACTAAGGATCAGTTTTAGAGCTAGGGTTATTATTAGGGTCAGGATCAAGGTGAGGGTTTGGGTTAGGTTAGAGTTTAGGTTCAGGGCTTGAATTATCATTAGGTTTAGGGTTAAGGTAATGAAAGGGTTAGGTTTAGGGTTTGGGTGTGGTTTAGTGTAATGTATAGGAGTATGGTTAGGCCTAGGGTTAGCATAAGTTTTGGGTTATCATTAGGGTAATGGATAGGGTTAGACCTAAGACTAGGGATAGGGTTATGTATAGGATTAGGGCTTTTGTTTGGGTTATGGTTAGGTTTACATTTAGTTAAAGGTAGGTTTAGGGGCTGGGGATGTGGCTCAAGAAGTAGTGTGCACACCTGGCATGCACAGGGCGCTGGGTTTGGCCCTCAGCACCACATATCAATAAAATAAAGATTTTGTGTCCACCGAAAATTAAAAAAAATAAATATATAAAAATAACTAGGTTTAGGACTCGGATTCAGGCTAGGTTTTTGGTTAGTTAGGGCTAGGGTTAAGGCTATGTCTAATGTAGGAAGTAGTGTTATGATTAGAGCTAGTGTTAGGGTCAGTGTTAGGGCTACGTCTAGTGTTAGGGTTAAGTTTACGGTTACGATGCTGTTTAGAGCTAGGTTTAATGTTAGGGTCAGAGTCAGGGTCCAGATTAGTTTTCAGATTAGTGTTAGGACTAGAATTAGAGATAGGATTAGGGTAGGTGTAGTTTGAGGTTTTGGTTTAGGTTAAGTGTTAGGGTTAGGGTTATGATTCGGATTTGTTTTAGGGCTAAGGATAGAGTTAGGGCTAGTTTTGGGATTAATGTTAGGATTAGGGCTAGTGTTATTGTGAGGTTTAGGCTTAGGTTTAGGGTATATTTAGAGTTAGGTTTAGATCTAGGCTTTGAGCTATGGATAAGGATAGGGCTAGGATTAGGGGCTAAGTTTAGGGCTATGTTTAGGGTGATGGTAAGGGATAGGTTTAGAATTAGTTGTAAGGCTAGGGTGAGATTTTGAGTTAGTCTTAGTGCTCGGGTTAGGGTTGGGTTAGGGATAGAGCTAAATTAGGGCTGAGATTAGGACTAGGGTTAGTGTTACTGTTAGGCCTAGGTTTAGGGCTAGGGATAGTGTTAGGGTTATGGTTAGGTTTAGGTTAAGGGATGGGATTATAGCTACTTTAAGACTAGGGTAGGATTAGAATTAGGGTTATGGTTAGGGATAGGTTTATGATTAAGGTGAGGTTTATGGCTAGGATGTGGGCTAAGGTTTGTGTTAGGATTAGAGCTAGGGCTAATGTCAGGTCTAGGGTTACAGTTAGAGAGAGTTTTAAGGTTAGGTTTATACCTAGGTCTATTATAAGGTTCAGTTTTCTTGTTAGGGACAGGTTTAGAGCTATGGGTATTATGAGGGTCAGGGTCAGAGTTAGAATTTTTATTAGATTAAGGTTTAGGTTTAAGGCTCGATTTATCATTATGGTTAGCATTAGATTAATGATAGTTTTAGGTTTAGAGTTCAGGTTAAGTGTAGGGTAATGAATAGTGTTAGGGTTAGGGAAGGAATTAGGTTTTGGCCTAGGGTTAGCAGAAGCGTTAGTGTTATCATTAGGGTAATGGATAGGGTTAGAGCCTGTGATAGGGCTAGTGTTATGCTTAGGATTAGGTCTAGGGTTAGGGTTATGTTTAGGGTTAGGGCTAAGGCTAGGGTTATGGTTAGCTTTAGGGTTAAAACTAGGGTAGGGCTTGGTATAGGGCTAGGTTTTGCAATAGGTTAGGGCTATGGCAAATGTAAGAATTTTGCTATGATTAGGGATAGTTTTAGGTTTAGTGTTAGAGCTAAGTATAGTTTTAGGGTTAGGTTTAGGGTTAGGGTGATGTTTAGAGCTAGTGTTACTGTTAGTGTCAGGGTCAGTGTTCAGTTTAGGATTATGGTTAATGTGAAATCCAGAATCAGCACTAGGGTTAAATCTAAGGGAAGGGTTAGTGTTTGGCTTTAGGCTAAGTATTATTGTTAGGGTTTGGGATAGGTTTTTCTTTAAATCTAGGGCTAGAGTTATGGAGAGATTCGGATTAGGTTTAGGTCTAGTGCTAGTGTTAGGGTTAGGTTTAGGTATAAGGTTACTAGTAGGGCTAGTGTTAGGGTTCGGTTTAAGGTTAGGTTCAGGTTTAGACCCATGATTAGTGTTAGGGTCAGAATAAGTGTCAGGTTTAGGGTTAGGGTTTGGGATATGTTTAGAGCTAGAATGAAGACTAGGGTTAGGACTAGTAATAGAGTTAAAGTTTGGGTTAGGTTAAGGATTAAGATTAGGATTAGGATTAGCATTAAGCTTAGGGTTTGGCATAGGGTAAGGGATAGGGTTAGAGCTAAGGTTAGGGCTAGGGTTAGGGTTAAAGCTAGGTTTAGGTCTCAGATTAGGGCCAGTTATTTTGTTAGGGTTATGGCTAGAGTTAGAGCAATGGCTAATGTAAGAACTAGGGTTTTTAGGTTAGTTTTAGGGTAATGGTTAGTGGTTAAACCTCTAGTGTTAGGATTAGGTTTAGGGTTAGGGTGAAATTTTGAGCTAGTGCTAGTGTTAGGTTTATAGTGAGGGTCAGGTTGAGTTTTAGGGTTAGGGTTAGTACCCGAATTAAGGCTATGGTTACTGTTGGGGTTCAGTTTAAGGTTAGGGTTGTGTTTAGAGCTAGGGTGAGTGTTAGGATATGAGTAAGAGTTAGGGTTAGTATTAAGGTTAAGATTAGGACTCGAATTAGGGCTAGGATTAGGTCTAGAAGTAGTGTTAATGTTTGGTTTACATTAAGGTTTAAGTTTAGGGCTATTGCTCAGTTTAGTTTTACTGCATGGCTTACGTTTAGGGCTAGTTTTATGATTAGCATTATGACTAGGGCTAGTGTTAATGTTAGGCTTAGGCTTAGGTTTAGGGTTAGATTTAGAGTTAGGGTTAGATCTAGTGTAGGACTAGGAATAAGGATTAGGCAATGATTATTGCCAGGTTTAGGGCTAAAGTTAGGGCTAGTGTTAGAATTATGGTAATGTACAGGGTTAGAAGTAGGGATAGGGCTAGTGTGAAAGTTAGATTTACTCTTAGGGCTAGGGTTAGGGTTAGGTTTATGGATAGTGTTAAAATAGGGCTAGGATTACGGCTATGGTTACTGTTCCCCTTCGGCCTAGCTTTAGGGTTAGGGTTAAGTTTAGGGTAAGGAATGGTGTTATAGCTAGGTTTAGAGATAGGATGAGGGTTAGAATTAGGGTTACCGCTATGGTTAGGGTTAGGGTTATGATTAAGGCTTGGTTTGGGGCTAGGATGAGGGCTATGGTTCTTTTTAGGGTTGGGACTAGGATTAGGGCTAGGGCTAATATCAGATCTAGGGTTATGGTGAAAGATAGTTTTAAGATTAGGTTTATGGCTATAGGTAATATAAGAGTTAGGTTTAGGGATAGGGTCAGGTTTAGAGCTAGGGGTATTATTAGGGTCATGTTCTGGGTTAGAAATTTGTGATAGGTTGAGGTTTAAAGTTTGGGCTCAAAATAGCATTACGGTTAGTATTAGTGTAATGATAGGTTGAGGTTTAGGGTTTAGGTTTGGTTTAAAATAATGCATTGGTTTAAGAGTAGTGATAGGGTTAGGTTTAGGCCTAGGGTCATGGGTACGGCAATCTATAGGTTTAGAGATAGGGTTTGGGCTAGGGTTATGGTTTTGATTAGGGCAACAGTTAGGATTAAGGTTAGGGTTAAAAATCGGGTTAGGGCTTGCATTAGGGCTAGGTTTTGGGTTAAGTTAGTGCTAGGGTTAGGAGTAAGGCTAGTAAGTAGTAAGTACTAGGGTTAAAATTAGTGTTAAATTTAGGGTTAGGGTTTTTGGTAGGTCTAGTGTTAGTTTTAGGATTAGGGTTAGAATTACAGTCAGAGTCAGGGTCATTGTTAATTCTAGTTTTCAGCTTAAAACTTGAATTAGAGCTAAGGTTAGGATTAGGGTTAGGGTTTGGTTTAAGTTTAGGGTTAGGGTTAGGGCTATGGCTCAGTTTTGTTTTAGGGCTAGGGTTAAAGTTAGATTTAGAGTTAGGGTTAGGGTTAGGGTTTGATTTAGAGTTAAAATTAGATCTGGGTTAGGGCTAGAGCTAATGAAATGGCTAGGGTTAGGGCTAGGGTTAGGGCTTGGATTAGGGTTCTGATAAGGGATAGGGTTAGAACTAAGAATGAGTCTACGGTGAGAGTCAGAATTAGTCCTAGGGCTAGGGTTAGGGCTAGGGTTAGGAATAGGACTAAATTAGGGCTAAGATTAGGGCTAGGGTTAGTTTTGGGGTTAGGCCTAAAGTTAGGTTTAGAGTTAGGATTAAAGCTAGGTTCAGGGCTAGGATGAAGATTGGGGTTTGTGTTAGGTTTAAGGCTAGAATTAGGGCTATGGCTAATGTCATGTCTAAGCTTACGACTGGGGATAGTTTTTGGATTAGGTTTATGGCTATGTCTAGTGTAAGGGTTAGGTTTAGTGTAAAAGTCACTTTTAGAGCTAAGTGATTTATTAGCACCAGGGTCATTGTTAGAGTTTGGTTGATGTTAGGGTTTAGGGTTAGGGCTTGAATTAGCATTAGGGTGTGGGTTAGGGTAATGATAGGGTTTTGTTAAGAGTTTACATTAGGTTCAGGGTAATTGATAGGGTTAGGGTTAGCGATAGGGTTAAGGTTAGGCCTAGGGTTTGCATTATGGTAAGGGTTATGGTTTGTGTAATGGATAGGATTAGAGCTAAGTTTAGGGCTAGGTTTATGGTTAAGAGTAGGTCTTGAATTTTGGTTAGGGTTAAGGTTAATACTCAGTTTAGGCTTACATTTATGTTTAGTATAAGGGTTAGGTTTTTGAGCTAGGTTTAGGGCTAGGGTGAGGGTTAGGTTTAGGGTTACTTCTAGGGATAATATTATAGTACTCATAGGGTTACTGTTAGGATTAGGGCTAGGGACATCATTAGGGAACGGTTTTGGGTTAGTGTAATGTATACGATTAGATGTAGATTTAGGGCTATGTTTAATGTTAGATTGTGGTTTAGGCTGAGATTTAGGGCTATGGTTATGTTTAGGTTTATAATAAGTGTTAGGGTTTGAGCTAGGTTTAGGTCTATGGCAAGTGTGAGGTTTAAGGTTAGGTCTAGGGTTAGTTTTCCATTAGGTTTCAGTTTAGCATTAAGCCTAGTATTATCAATAAGGTTATGTTTAGGTTTAGAGTAATGGGTAGGTTTAGAGCTAGGGTTAAGTTTAGGATTAGGGCTAAGGTTAGGGTAAGATTGAGGGATAGGTGTAGGTTTATGTTTAGAGTAATGTTTAGGCTTTGATCTAGGATTGGGACTAAGGCGAGGGTTAGGTTAGGGTTAGGGCTAGGATTAGGGTTAGGGTTATGCTTAAGGCTTGATTTAGGCCTAGGATTAGCTCTAAGTTTTGTGTTAGGTTTAGGCCTAGAGTTGGGCTGTGGGTAATGTAAGAACTAGGGTTATGTTGAGGGCTAATTTTAGGGTTAGGGTTATGGCTAGGTCTAGGGTTAGGTTTAGATTTTCAGATCGGGTCATATTTAGAGATAGGTTTACTCTAAGGCAGGGTCAGTTGTTTGGGTTAGAAATAGGGTTACAGCCAGAAGTAGGACTAGGTTTAGGTCTAGGGGTAGGGTTAATGTTTGAATTAGGTTAAGGATTATTGTTAGGGCTAGGGCTAAGTTTATGTTTAGGTCTAGGGCTAGAGTTAAGGGTAGATTTATTGTTTGGTTTAAGTCTAGGGCTTGTGTTAGGGTTTGGTCTAGGTTTAGTATCAGTTTTAGACCTAGGGTTAATGTTAGGGTCAGAATAAGGGTCAGGGTTAGCATTAGGGTTTGGGATAGGATTAGAGCTAGAATGAGGGCTAGGGTTAGGACTATTAATAGGGTTAGGGTTTTGGTTAGCTTAAGGATTAGAGATAGCTCTAGAGTTACCATTAGGTTTAGGGTTTTTCTTAGGTTAAGGGATAGCATTAGATCTAGTGTTAATGCTAGAGTTAGGGATATGGTAAGGGTTAAATATAGGTTAAGAGATCGGATTAGGGCTGGTTTTTGTGTTAGGGTTAGGGCTAGATTGCTAGATTGGGAATTGGCTAATGTAAGAGCCAGGGTTACAATTAGGGTTATTTTTAGGATTAGGGTTAGGGGTAGGTCTAGTGTGGGGTTTAGGTTTAAAGTTAGGGTAATATTTAGAGGTAGGGTTATTGTTAGGATATGAGTCAGCATCAGGGTTAGTTTTAGGGTTAGGGTTAGGACTCAAATAAAGGCTAGAGTTACTGTTATTGTTCGGTTTATGTGAGGGCTGTGTTTAGAGCTAAGTTGACTGTTAGGATATCAGTCCGGGTAATGGTTAGCTTTATAGTTAGGGTTATGACTTTAATTAGGGCTAGTGTTACTGTTAGGGCTTGGTTTAAGTTTAGGGTAGACTTTAGAGCTATGGTTATTGTTAGAATATGAGTCAGGGTCAGGGTAAGTTTTAAGGTTAGGGTTAGGACTTGAATTAGGGCTAGGGTTACGTCTACATGTAGTGTTAGGGTTTGGTTTATGTTAAGGTTTAGTGTTAGGGCTGTTGCTCAGTTTTGTTTTAGTCCTAGGTTTAGGATTTGGGCTAGTTATAAGATTAGCATGAGGGTTAGGGCTAGTGTTAGTGTTAGGCTTAGGCTTTGGTTTAGGGTTTGATTTGGATTTAGCATTAGATCTAGTATTAAGACTAGGTCTAACTATTGGGCAAGCCTTAGGCCTAGGGTTATGGTTATGGTAACAAATAGGGTTAGAACTAGGGCTAGGGCTAGGGTGAGAATTAGAGATAGTCTTAGGCCTAGTGTTTTGGTTAGTTTTAGGGGTAGAGCTAAGTTAGACCTAGGATTAATCTTCAGCTTAGGCCTAGTGTTTGGGCTAGGGTTATAGTTAATTTTAGGGTAATGTATGGTGTTATAGGTAGGTTTACAGGTAGGATGAGGGTTAGAATTTGGATTAGGGCTAGGGTTAGGGTTAGGGTTATGTTTAAGGATAGATTTAGGGCTAGGATGAGGGCTAGGGTCTGTTGTAGGGTTAGGTCTAATATCAGGTCTAGTGTTAAAGTTTGAGGTAGATTTAGGGTTAGGTTTGTGTCTACTTCTAGTGTAAGTGTTAGGCTTAGGGTAAGGGTCAGGTTTAGAGCTAGGTGTATTTTTATGGTCAAGATCAGGGTTAGGGTTTGTTTTAGGTTAAGGTTGAGTGATAGGGCTCAAATGAGCATTAGGGTTAGATTTAGGGTAAGGGTAATTAATTGGCTTAGGTTTAGGTTTCAGGGTAGGTTTAGGGCAATGGAGAGCTTTAGGTTTAGCAAAAGGGTTAGGGTTATGCCTATGGTTAGCATTAGGATTCGGGTTATCATAAGGATAATATATAGGGTTAGAGCTATGCTTAGGGCTAGGGTTAGGTTAGGATTAGGGCTAGAGTTAGGTTAGGATTTGTGTTAGGTATATTAACCCTAGCTTAGTGTAGTGTTATGGTTAGATTTAGGGTAAAGGTTAGATTTTGAGTTAGAGTTAGTTGTAGGACGAGGGTTCGGTTTAGTGTTAAGGTCAGGGATAAGTTTAGAGTTAGTGCTTGGGTTTTAATTAGGGTTAGAATTAGGTTTAGATTAATAGATTGGGTTAGATGTAAGGTTAGCTTTATGGTTAAGGTTAGGTTTAGGTTTAAGTTTAGTTTTAGGGCTAGGTTTACTGTTGGTTTTAGGGTAAGGGTTAGAGTTTGAGTTAGGTTTAAGGCTATGTCAAGGTTTAGGGTTAGGGTTAGGTCTAAAGATAGGTTTTTGGTTTGGATTAATGTTTCGGTTA
>NW_026000695.1:0-2474 GCF_001458135.2 Marmota marmota marmota | reverse complement strand
AAAAAAAAAAAAAAAAAAAAAAAAAAACTCCAACTGTCTCTTTAACCTCATCATCCATAATTGGGTCATATGCCTACTCTGAGCCAGTCAGATGGACAAGGTAATGTGATTCATTTAAGATAATCAGGGATTATTTCTGGAGGTAGACAATCCAAACTAAACCATATCAAAATATAATGTCCATTGAAAGAGTAGAAAAAAATCTAGATGGTGAGGAGGGATTTCCCAAATGTTGGCTCCAGCCTTTGCTACTGCTTTTCCCTGTGTGCCTGTTCTATGTGGCTTTCTTAGGCTGACTCCACAGGCAAGATTTTTACTTTAGATTACTATGTGTAATCTGATTTACACATAGCTGAGACTTGTCATGGACAATTCTCACACCAAATACCTCTGACCTCACAACTTCAGTTCCATTAATGACTTTATACCTTAGGGAAAAATCATCAAAAAAATCATCTAACTAGATTGGACTAACCTATGAATAGACTCTCAGAGTAGGTCTCCACACCCTGGACCAGTCACAAGAGCCAGAGGAGTGGGTCATCTGATGCAAACATGGACCAGTAGGCCCATCTGTTCAGCAGGAAAACAGATTCTTTTAGAAGGGGATGTGGGCAGAAAGTCATACATCTTTAGAAAAAAATCCTAGTGGTGAAAATGACAGGAAGAAAATGGCACCGAATTTAAAGATAAAAGAAAAGCTGTCACCATGATTTAAAATTAGACTATGTGACTGATCAGAGACTTTTGCTTTAATCGCTATTTTAGCCTCATAATCTCCAAAAATTTTACTTTACAGAATACCGAAACACTTCTTTGAGGAAAAACATTACAGAAGGAAACAATCTTTGATCATAAATCTAGAAACCTCAAAAGATATTTATTATGCTCATTATATCCCAGGTGCTGAAAAGTGTCAAAGCATAGCTAAATTTTATGCCTATTTTTTGAAGACTATTACTTCCTCAAAATGAATTTCAATAGTGAACAAAGCTAACAGAATACCCCAGTAGAATTTCTCAAAACAAAATTTCACTCCATACTCTAGTATGACCCATTTTCAGCTCCTGAATTCCAAGAGAGCATTAGAAATCCCCATGCCATCCCCAGCCGGACCACAGATATGTTCACTGGAAGGGGAGGATTTGAGTTCTCAGCAGGGGCTATGGCACTAAGGGAAGAAGTGTTGTGTGGTTACTCGCACAACCAAGCCTCTGCCAGACCAGGAGAAGAATGGGAAAAGCTAGAAATGATGACCTTTTTGTGTTTTTCTACATTCTCTTATAATGTATTCAGGGTCTCTGGCCTAAATAGCTATCTGACTGGTCTCTGTTTTAAGTGTGAAATAAACAATGGAAGGACACTCACTAGTCCCCATAAATCTGGGAATGGACTGGGCAGAGGGCACCAAAACTTCCCCAAATTATGGAAATTGCATTGATTGTCTTCCCAATGGTTCCAATACTTCAATTAAAAGCCATTTGCCTTGACTAGCTCAAAATATATTTAAATAAAGTTGAAAAAGAAAAATTATAAGAAATATAGAGTGCTGGGGATGTAACTCAGTGGAGAGTGCTTGGCAAGCATGCATGAGGCTGTGGGTTTGATCCCCAGCACTGCAAAAAATAAAAAATAGCAAACAAAACTAGTTCCAGTGATGGTTAAGACTGAAGAAACAATTGACACTTAAAAGAAAGAGGACTCTAGACATACAGGCACAGTGGAATTGTTTTAATCAACATTTCATGCAGCAGCTCTGCATGGCCTTCCCATTTCTCAATAGCTTTGATTTGTGGAAATAATGGTTATGTAATTTCCACACATTGTGCTCCAATCACAGCATGTAGGCTACAATAAAAAGAAAACAACCAACCGTACTTGAAGCTGGAGATTTTGATAAGGTTTTCTTTTTACTTCATGAAGTTTTTTTAACGTGGTATTTTTCTAAGGCAACTGAAATATTCCTACTAATCTTAAGCAGGTAGATATGAATGCAGCAAGGTGGTCTCATTTTCTTAAAGGTATCTATAGCAGCGACAATGATTAATCTAGTTGTAAAATATTAACAAAAAACAAACTATTGGACTATAAAAATCCCACAGTTAACAGATTGTTAGTCTTTCCTCTTAAAAAAAAAAAAAAACCTCTATGCCATCTGTTTACAAAAGATGAGAAATGTTGAAGAAAATTATTTCCCTTAGGGCATAATGCTCCAGCCATTCAGAGAGAGGTCTCTCTGGCATTTTTAATAAGGATTTGGTACAAGGATGGAGACAGCATCAGGACTGCAGAGTCATTGGCCAGGAAAAACAAAAATGACTTCCCCCGGTGCCCTATTTTAGTTTTATTCTTTGAACTTCCAAGAGTTTATTTATTGTTGTTGTTATTATTATTTTTAATTTGGCACAGACTGTTTCAAAAATCATCTTGGTTCCCTTTTTTGAAGTGTGTTCTTTTTTTTTTTTTTTTTTTTA
>NW_026000694.1:0-2475 GCF_001458135.2 Marmota marmota marmota | reverse complement strand
AATTTTTTTTTTTTTTTTTTTTTGGTGGTGGTGCCATATTGAACCCAGGGCCTCATGCATAATAAGCAAGCACTCTACCACTGAGCTACTCCCAGTCCTGAACTTTAAAAAAAAAGTGAACAATAAGATACCATTTGAAATCATTTTGCCTTTTTTAGAGAGGAGTTGTTTCTGAAGAAAATCATCTGAAAGTTGGAGTCATTACTAGATAAAGTTTAGCACTGCTATTCTTGGAACATAAAGATGGCTTGGGGGTTCAGTTGCAGACCTCATATCTCTGAATCGAGTGTGAGGGTTGCCACTCCATTTCCCTGGCCATTGGATATAAAGTTTTATTCATGATCTCATTTAATCCTGAGGAAAAATCCTGTGATAAATTTTATAATAATTACCTTGTTGTATAGGAGAGAAAACTGAGATTCAGAGTGGTGACAAAATTCAACTTGCATCATTTGCAAATGGAGTAGCCATTTGGAGTGAGCCCAGATTTGTACACCAATAAGTACCATGTTATTCTGTGCCTTCACTGTCCCCTGGGTATATTTACATTTAGTCTCTGCTTTGTTTAGACAGTGCTGAAAGTACAACACCAGGACCTGAGTCCTTGAGCTGTCCTTGGTGGGTTTTGGGCTGACCATCCCCATTCTGTTCACACAGGCTTTCTCCACATGAGATACAAGTCAATTGATTAGGTTTCAGTTTACTAATTTGCAATCATTTTCCAGCCCTGCACTCCCTGAGATTACACCTGGGTCACCTTGGCAAGAATTCTGCGAGTCCACAAACTCTTCAGTTACACATTTACAAGCAATCTTTAGGCTTATTTCCACGCAAGGCAGACCCATTTATTACATGCTGATTTTTACCAAGAAACTTTCAGAAAGAATTCCCATTTTGCCAAGAAAGGATCCTCGGTATTATTTCTTTACCCCAAATTTGATGAGTGAATGAAGTTTGTAAAGGTATACTATTGCTTCTTTATGTTATTCATCTTATTGCATGCATGTATATGTACATGTGTTAGACAGTAATTTAAAATCTAGAACTCAGTAGTTCCTCTTATAGCTTATTGATACTACTGTGAAAATCAAGAAAATAATAACAAATGTGATGACTTCCTTTTTTTTCAGAACTGACTGCATGCCATGTCTGCTAGATAACTATTACTAATTCAGCCAATACTCTCTAGAGGATAGCTATCCCCCGCCTCTCTATTTTTTCTTTTTTAATAAAATAAGAACCTGAAGCTAAGAAAGGCTAAATCATTTAGGTTCTACAATTAATAAGCACCAAATCTGGAATTTGATTGTCCCATTATGAAATAAAGTACAACCTACAGATTTATTATAATTTTGTATCCAGAAAGTGACAGGCAACCAAGAAAAAGAGAAAGAAAATAAAAATGGGGGGTGTGTGTTAAGATTGTGTTTGTATAAATGCACTATATGTATTAGCTCATGATATTTTCAGAAAAGAAAATAATTTTTTCTTGCACATGATGAAGACTTTATATTTTAAAAAAACATGCAGAGACAATGGGATTTATTTGTCATTAGCCAACTGCATTACCATAGGTTTTGAAAGCAGCACTAGGTAGAAATGAAAAAGGCAGACAGAAGGTACCAAGGAGGAACAGATTCATCAATAGCCTCTGCAGTGAACTGTCCCTTTAGAGTTGTTCCCTGAAGCCACACTTGACCAAGGAGTCCAGCAAGTTTTCAGAGCAAGAAAAGGTTGTAAGGAATGTCTCCCCACCCCACCACCACAACCTGTTTGGCTGTGTTCTGACTCTAGAGAGTTCTGAATATCTCCATGGTAACTACCTCCACAGGGAAGGGGCTATTTCCCTCCTCAGGGCCAGAGCAGCCCACTGGGTACTGATTCACCTGCAGTCTATATGAAGACCAAAGTTCCTTCAGCAGTTTGGTCCAACCTATCAAGATCAATAAGTACATCATCTGATAATACTATGGTGGGATACTCCTCAAAAATAATAATGTGAAAAGTAGAAACAGAGCATAAATCATTTTTTTTCCATTCTAAACTTGTTTGGAATAGGAAAAATCAGTCACAAATCCAATGTTGTTCATCACAAAGACATGGAAAAATAAGTAATGCTATAACCATACCATGGGACACCATGCAGTCATTAAAATGGACATGGTACATTCATTTTCATGCTTATTTGATAAAACCAAGAAAAAGATCTCCAATATTTGGGGTGGGGGATTGGAAAAAAACAATCTGCAGAATAATATATAATTTTATCTTAATTAAAATATAGAACTAATTCATTTCTCTCCTTGTTTTTTTTTCCCATTCCCCTCACAGCCTCTTATTCATAATTTTGTATAAGAGGGTCTCCTTCCATTTCCATGCAATTTCCCTTTGAATCTAATGTATGAAATATGATATGTCAAGAGCTTTGTAATGTTTTGAACAACACTATATATATATATATATATATATATATAT
>NW_026000693.1:0-2475 GCF_001458135.2 Marmota marmota marmota | reverse complement strand
TCAGTATTCCATAAAGCAATACTCTAAAACTTTTATGAGTTGATATCAATATCATGTGGACAGTTTCTCTGATCACAATATAACTTGGTTAGAAACGAATAGTAAAAAGATTAAAAGTACATATTCAAAAGTATAAATAATTAGGAACAAGGCAATAAAGATATTATTCATAAGAAATAAATACTGATTGCAAAAATCCCCAGAAAAATTTTTTTAAATTAATGGGAGTCTAGTAAAGCTGCTGAATCTTAGAATAACTGGATTCATATGAAGAACATAATACCATGAAAAATGTTATAAAAACCAAATCAGCAAAAGGTTTGACTATGTGGAAAAATGATAACAGAAGCATGCAAGTCTTTTATGGAAAAGATAGCATAAAACAGGATCATGAGAATTTAAGAAGACTTAAATGAATGTGAATGAGATTCTACTGCCATGCATGAGAAAACTGAGTACCTCTCCCTTAAGTGTTTTGTTCGATTTAATTCCAAACAAATGCCAAATATTTGTTTATGATTTTATTTCAACATGGCTCTAAACTTTATATAAAAAGTGGGGAACAAGAAGGTAGGACCATAGTGAAGATAGAAACTAGGTGGGAAAACCTGACACACCAAACACGAAGTTTATTTCAAGGATGCAGTAATTAGTGCAGCGTGGGTCTGCCCAGGGGATGTGCAGATGGAACAGTGAAAGTCAACAAAGAGGCCATGCTGCCAGAGTATGTAATTCTGGATGATAATTATGTGGTTCCAGCCCCTTTTTCACTGGAACAATTGTGAATTATGAAATTTGACCTAGTATTTTTCCCCTGTAGCTTTCTCAGTAGCACAAAGTAGACAAAATTCTCTTTTACCACCAAAAAATGTCCTTTAAAACAATGAAGGGTAAGAATTATTTCTAGAGCACTAGAAACTAAAAACATAAAGAAAATGGGTTTGGAAATTCTCTTACTGCATAAAGTATGACAATTAGAATCCTGCATAAAATATGACAATTAGTATCCTGCATAAAATATGAGCAGTTGAGAATGACTTATACTGAGAAAATTTTTAAAAACTGTTGAAAACTCCCTCAGAGTTACAAAAGTACTTTACAAACAATGAACCTGTTAAAAAATCTGTGTTAATATATACAACAAGCATTATGATTTGCATATGTATTTTCAGAACTCTGTATATGCATTGTTAATGTCAAAGACCAATTAAGTTGCAATTTTTCTTACATTCTTAGAAAGTGCTACTTTTCAGTGGTTCCTCAGTATTCAAGTATCCTCAATGAATGACTAATATACATATTTTTCCTCTAAAATGTTTTATCAAAATGGCAATCACAGAAACTAATATGTAAGACTTACAAATAGGTAATTAATTTGCCAGGTTATTCCTAGAGTTGTAATAAAATAAGTTTCCAGACTTGACTCCCATAGTCTGGTGGTACCTTTTAGCTTGCTGACCAGCTGATATATAACAAACCAGACATTGATATGCTTCTTATATTCTGTTTGTGTGCTTCTGTTTAGCAGGAATCACAGGGGTTTACTTATTTAGTCCAATGCATTAATTCAATAAAGCCATTTTTTAAATTTCAGATATTCATCTCCTAGTTTTAATAACACTCTATGCACTGCTCATTACTTTATTAACAATTTAAGAGAGGTTAAAAGTTTTAATAATTTTAACTTTCCTATCTTAAAAGAATATTTGATAGCTAAATAGAATTGGAAGGATTAATAAGATTTTCCTATACCTCTTAAGATGTTTGTAGTTTTTATTGTATGCCCAAGGTGTGGCAGAGTAACATGGAAGAAGGGAATGGTAGAGGAAAGGGACTTAGGACATAGCCACCAGGAAGGAAAGAGAGCTCTGTTCACCAAGAACAAAATATAAATCCCCAAGGCATGACCCCACTGAACAACTTCTTCCAGCCACTCTCCACCCAGCCACAGTTATCACCTAGTTAATCCATATCAGTGAATTAACACACTGATTAAATTAAAGCTTTTATAGCTCAATTATTTCACCTCTGAAAACTTTCGCACTGTCTCACACATGAATGTTTAGGGGACACTCCATATCCAAACTGTAACAAAGGCTAAGAATGGTTAATCAACAATTGAGGGCCAGAGTTGTGGCTCAGTGGTAGAGCTCTTGCCTAGCATGTGTGAGAAACTGGGTTTGATTCTCAGCACCATATATAAATAGATAGATAGATAAATAGATAGATAGATAGATAGATAAAAATGCCCATCAACAAATAGAAAAAATATTTAAAAAAAAAATGAAAGCTAAAGGTAAAAGTTAGAGGACCTCTTTGGTAGCATATGTTAAAATTCTTTTTTTCACATCCGTAGGGCAGAAACTGTATAGGAAAGGCCCAGGACTTAAGAAAAATAGTAGTTATTGAGAACTGTGAATTCTTTTTTTTTTTTAGAGAGAGAGTGAATTTTTTAATATTTATTTTTTAGTTTTC
>NW_026000692.1:0-2475 GCF_001458135.2 Marmota marmota marmota | reverse complement strand
ACACACACATACATACATACATACATAATTGAGTGCCTACATTAAAAATATCAAATATCTATCGAAAGAAGGGATGGGACAAAAGTAAGACTGAAATCTAGCTGGGCAAATAGGTCCTGTGGTTCTGTGTCTGGCATCCACAGAACATAGAATGATGTCTTTTCCAATGATCTATGATAGCTTTCCCCTTTAGCTTATTTGTTGCTGTCCAAATGGCCTTTCTTTGGGCTTGTCTCTACTCAATTCCTGCAGCTTTCCTAGGGTGATGTCCCACATTAATGGAATTTTTTAATCTCAGTGGTCTCCAATGAATCTTTGGCTTTCTTCTCCCATCTTCACAGCTTGCCTTCTCAGGAAGAACTCACAGGGACACCAACACTGCCTCACTTTGCCTGATTTCCAAGTCCTTCCTTTGAAATTGTGATGGAAGCCTCCATGACCCCTAACTCCACCATCCTGCATTCCTGCCTAATCACCATCACATGGTTGATGCCAAGGTCTGCAGCCACATGGAGCAGTAGCTAAGCCTCCAGTGACCCTGGCTGTAGCAGTCTCTTCTTCTCTGGGTGGCTGAGCACATTGAAAAAATTTCATAGGCCCCTTGTGCAAAAAAGGTGCCCATTTGGTGTCTTTCAAGAGAATTTTTACTTTTAATTCCTTTATTCTGCAATGGATGTGGTCTTGACAATGCCTGAGATGACCTCAAGCCATCTTTCTTATTGTCTCTTGGCAAAGTCTGTAGCATTTCTTTACTGGCAGTAATGCCTCTAACAACTACCACTTCCTTAGGCCCAGTTTTACTTCTGCCTTTCAAATCCAAGTTTTTAAAATCTTTCTGGTCCTGATTATCACAACAAACTTAATTAAAAGCCACCAGCAATATCCTTGCCACCACCTGAATTATATGTGCCTAGACTTTTCTTCTGCCAGATTCAGAAGTCTATGGCTTTTAAAATTATCCTCACAGAAAATCTCAGGATACTTTCAACATGTAGACAATTTCTCAGCCAGAACATAACATGAATGGTCTCTACTCCAATTATCAATAGTATCTTTCTTTTCCTCTAAACCCTCTTGAGCCCTGTCTTCACTTTCCTTGGTCCAGTTGGTCTTCTAGTCTTCTGAGTGCCCACCAGAATCAGCCATTAATCTCTGGTTACAATACTCTAAAGTAATTCTAGCCTGCAGTGCTAAACATTTCAAAATTACTCCAATCAATTCCAAAAAGCTAAAAAAGCTTCTGAACCACATGGTCAGTTTAGTCACAGCAACAACTCTGCTTTTTGTTACTCCATTTCTGTTTTAGTCAGCTTTATTCTACTGTGACTTAAAGTTCCATCCAGAACAACTGCAGAGGAAAAAGTTTATTTGGGGGCTCACAATTTCAGAGTTCTTAGTTTATAATTTATTAAAAAGGCTGGGACTGTAGCTGTGTGTCAATGCACCTGTGGCTCCAATTCCCAGTACCCCCCAAAAATAAACAAGTAAATAATAAAAATTATTAGAAGTAAAGAATTATTAGAAGTAAAGACATTAAAAGATCAGACCTGCAATTAATGAAATGGAGAACAGTAGAAAAATACAAAGGCTAGTACAAAGAGATTTTTTAGTTAACTTTTTCATCACTGTGACCAAAATAATTGACAGGAACAACTCAGGGTGGCTGGGGTTATGACTCAGTGCTGTGGCACTTGCCTAGCACATGTGAGGCACTGGGTTTGATCCTCCACACCACATAAAAAACTAAGTAGAAAAATAAATTTAAGGCTGAACACAGTGGCACATGCCTGTAATCCCAGAGGCTCGGGAGGCTGAGGCAGAAGGATCACAAGTTCAAAGCCAGTCTCAGCAAAAGCAAAGTGCTAAGCCACTCAGTGAGACTCTGTCTCCAAATAAAATACAATATAGGGCTGGTGATGTGGCTCAGTGGTTGAGTGCCCCCAAGTTCATTCTCTGGTACACCACTAAAAAGAATTTGAAAATAAAACAATTTAGTGTAACAAAATTTATTTGAGTTTCATTATTTTAGAGGTCTCAGTCCATAGATGGCTGACTCCATTTTCTCTGGGACCAAGGTGAAAAGCACATCATGTGTTAAGGGCTCAGTGTAGGAAACCTGCTACCCCCGTGGCAGCAAAGAAGCAGAAAGAGAGAGAGAGTATAGGTGGAAGGGACTTCAGGGAAGAACATTCATTACAGGGCACACCTCCAGTGAGCCAATTCTAGCTACACACCATCTGCTAACACTTATTAATCAATAAATTCATTCAGACTAGGATTGACTGGGTGATGGCTGTAATAATCATTTTACCTCTGAATATGTTTCCATTAACAGGAGATTTGGGAGGGATAGGTAATATGCAAACCATAACAGTGGTGATTCTTTGAAATGATAAATAAGACTAATAAACTCTTACCAAAAATAATATTATATATATATATATATATATATATATATATATATATATATGATAC
>NW_026000691.1:0-2475 GCF_001458135.2 Marmota marmota marmota | reverse complement strand
AAAAAAAAAAAAAAAAAAAAAAAAAAAAAAAAAGACATGTAGTTATATTTTGGGGGATATTGCTGCTTAAATTACTATTGAAATGAACCATTTCAATCTTTTATATTTCATTCAGATTTGTATGCCACAGCAAAAGATTCAGAGGCCTTTGTGCATTTGCTTGTGTCAACCTATTAATTGGCTAGTTAATGAATGACAGGCCAATCCAATCCTTTCCAAGGAATATAGAAGAGGTAACTGAAAGAAAAAGTATAGATATTAGGTGACTAAAACAACCTATGTCTACCCATATGAAATCATATTCTTTAAAAACGGCATAAGGATTCAAAGTAAAGTTAACATCTTGGCAACATTTGAGCAAACATTTTATGTTCTCATATATAATACACTAGAAGTCTCTTTCATCTCATATTTTAAGAAATTTTGCACAGAATCCTTTAAAAGTTCATGATAATAAAAATAATGATTCAAAGTTCAAGCATCAAAGCTTTAACGGTTGAGCTTATTTTGTGTCAATGGTATCTCTTAAATCAAAATGTATTCTTTCAAGGAATGCTATGAGAAAGTGCTTGAGGTTATTACTTTCAACAAAGATGAAATACATCACTTAAATAAAATTAATAGCTTTTTAGCCTCTACTAGTTTTTTTTTATTTTATAAGGCTAAAAAATAACTGGCATTTTTTACACTACATTTGCTTTATAACTAAAAAAACATCACTTTCTCAAGAAATTCTATTCTTAGTGTCAATAGTTATGTTTCTAAAACATATGTTATATAAAATTGGGTGGAGTTTTATACTTCTATCCTAGATGAATAGAAATCATTATATATTTTCAATGATCAAACAAGATTTTATTGTAAAAAATATAAAATCACAATATTCCTAAATGATATGTCAAAGAATAAGGTCCATCTTTAAAAATATATAGTATTTTCAAAGTGTACAAATATCATATATAGAATATAATTAAATAAATGACACAAGAGTAATCATCGCAGACTTAGGTGCAATATGTTCTTAACCCCTTGAAATCTTTAAATAAGGAAATTGAATTATTAATGTATATTCTTCTTATTCCTGGAAAAATAATTGTTTCCTTAAATTTTGTTTTCCCTTTCCATATCTTACTTTTTATTTCCTGACATACAATATTGAGTAAGGACTTCAGTCCAAGGTTGTATAGAAGAAGAAATCATCATAATTCTTCAACTTTTTATTTTAATGAAAATTTGTATACTATTTCTCTGCTAAGAATTAAATTTGGTGTGGGATGTATATTTGTATCACTTTGAGTTACCTGGAAAACAGGCTGAAACAAATACTTCATAGAAATATTTTATTGGGAAGTATTTTCTCTGAAACAGTGTATGTGATTGATTACAAATTATGGTTTTGTTTTAAAAGAAAGAAAGAAAAGAGTCTCAGCTCTCTGTCGTTTTTATTGTTGTTTGGTACCAGGGATCAAACCCAGGGTTGGTTAACCACTGCGCTATATCCCCATCATTTTTATTTTCTATTATGAGACAGGGTGTTCAGGAATTGCTGAGGCTAGGCTCAAACTTGTGATCCTCCTGCCTCAGCCTCCTGAGTTTCTGGGATTACAGGCCTGGGACACAATGCCTGGCACTATCTCTTCCAGTAGGGATCTCTAAGGTCATTCAGAGTTGTCTCATATAGAGGGAGACATGTAGCCTAATCTTTGTATCCCCACATCAACCAGCTTTTGGCTTTTGACTCCAAGGAGAAAAAGGGCATACTATTAAGTGAGGCAGCATCTCTAGCTGAGAGAAATATTCTCAATGAAACTCAAAAGTGAGCAATCAGTAATTAAAACTCCCAGAAAGAGCATAAGTGCCTTGGTGCCAAAGGGGGTATCTATGTGGTGACTCAACTATCAACCACAATTGAGGCCTCTATTTTAGTATCTTTATTTACTTATGGTAATAAATTCAGCTACTGTTCAAGATTCTATCTGGTTTAATTTTCTGGAAATCCTATAAGGAGAGTTAGTGAGGTAAACTATAAGCCCCCTAATTTTGTTAGCTGAAAATGATAATCATTATCTGATCTCTCATACCAATTCAAGATTGAGTACATGCTTAGCTACCATACTTGTCAGTCTAAGTGACTTGCTTAAAGGGTAACTATTTACTGGTAATTGTGAGACCTTGATCACCAGGCTCCAGTTGAATTGTAGCTACTTCATTTGTTTATCTGTCATTAAAATTGTTCAAGGAAATACCACCAAAACACGTCTATTAGATCAAATATTGCCACCTTGCATCCCAGAAACTCAGTAGGCTGAGGTAGGAGGATCCTCAGTTCAAAATCAGCCTAAGCAAATCAACAAAGCCCTAAGCAATTCAGGAGACCATCTCTAAATAAAGTACAAAAAAGGGCTGGGGATGGGGCTTGGTAAGCGCCCCTGGGTTCAATCCCTGGTACCAAAAAAAAAAAAAAAAAAAGAGTTT
>NW_026000690.1:0-2475 GCF_001458135.2 Marmota marmota marmota | reverse complement strand
GGATGTAATGAGAGATAACTCCTTCCTTTTCAAGAAATGTAACAGAAATTTACAATTTATAGAGGACATTGACAGTACTAATGTGGCACACAGAGATCCTGAACTTACTGTATGAACATTTGAAAAACATAAAACCTTGAAACCAAAAAGCATTATGACTCAAAAATCACAAAATTTAGAAATAAAATGGTGCAAAGTTAAAAATCATCATTGAACAATGTAGAATCAGAATGACTAAGAAATGAGAGGATCTGCAAAGACTGAGAATGAAATATTTACATTGTGACTGAGGATAAGAAAACTCCTTTGTAAAATTGTACCTGAATAGGGACTGGCAAAAATGGAAAAATATATTTTCAATTATAGTAATTATTTTTAATTCAAATATTATCACGACAATTTCAAGAATTAGCACTAAGAAAGAAAATATCCCAAAAGTTTTAAACCAGTGCAATATTTTTGTGTCTCAAAAAACCTTACTTCGATGTCAGAATATCTTCATTACTTTGTAAATACTTCATGTTAAATTAAATTTAAATCCTTATAACCTGGGGTTGGGGTTGTGGCTCAGTGGTAGAGCCCTTGCCTCACACATGAGAGACCCTGGGTTTGATCCTCAGCACCACATACAAAAATAAACAAGTGAAATAAAGTTGTTGTGTCCAACTACAACTAAAAAATAAATATTTTTTTTAAAAATAAATCCTTATAACCTTTGTTTTTCCATCATTGGGAAACATATGAAATTTTCAGTATTTGTTTTAGTTAGAAGACAATTAAATTTTAAGTTAACTAGAAACAGAAAAGTGAACTGATGAAATGTGCGACAATCTTACTTTTATATGACATGGTTTTGTTTTTGAGAGTAGTCAAACAAAAATATTATCTCAAAAGTTATAGATCATAATTCACTATGTATTCTTTTACAAAGATTTCTCTATTAAAGTTATAATTAAAGTATTTATCAAGGAATAACAAAACATGGAAATTCTGTCTAGACTTGCTAACTTGCTTTTGGCTAAGTCACAGTTTGAATCAAGTAGGAAAGAATGAAAGAATCCGATGAATTAGTAAAGTTGCTGCAAACTAGAGTTTGGTATCAACAATGGCACAAAAAATTAAGACACAGAATAAATGGATAAAATGATAAAATTCGAGGCATCTATAAAAATATTCATTTTTTTCTTTATGAAAAATGTAGTATTAACTCACAATTATTATTTATGTAAATATGTTCATTCTTGTAATTCCATTTAGATTTCAGTCATTAATGTTTTATGTAACAGCTTTCTTCACATTTATAATTCCATGAGGAAAGCTTTCCCAATAACTTATTTTTAAACAGAGCAAAGGTAATATTACTCAAGACAAACTGAATTATATTTCATTCAGATGAGTTGTAACATTACAACAAATGAGAGAGAATGCATTTGTATTCACAAAATAGAGCTGTAGAAACTTTTCCCATAACTTTTCAAAAGTCAAAAAAGGGCCCCATAAATTTTACCCCACTTCAGAGTTTCTTGGTGGAAATATGAACAATTTTCTTTAACTAAAAGTGTAAATGGACCATTGTA
Organism: Marmota marmota marmota; assembly: GCF_001458135.2. Lineage (NCBI taxonomy): Eukaryota > Metazoa > Chordata > Mammalia > Rodentia > Sciuridae > Marmota > Marmota marmota. The sequence continues at coordinate 898 of NW_026000690.1, read as the reverse complement.
GTAACTGGTGATATCTTCAGTAGTTGAAAATCAATTATATACATAAATTGAATCTAATTATTATTCAGTGAAATAAAAATTAAATCTACAAAGAGATATGCTCCAGTGGACACTTATCTGCCAGTTGATGTAAATTAAAAGTGTGAAATGACAAACTAGTGAAGATACATAATAAGGGAAAAGTTTACAAAATGCACATGAGAAGGTGTGTTACCAGAACTATAAATATCAATATGATAATGTCTTGTGAATTTGTAGATAATGACTTCCAATGGCCTCTAATTCTACTCCTGAATAGGTAACCTAGAAAGACACATTTGGGAGCCAGGATATATGTATAATGATGTTCATAAGCTTGATCATATGAACCTCAATCTGGAGGCAAATTCTCTGTCTACACAAACTGTGTAAATTAAATGTGATACAATAGCACAGTAAAAATAAAAGAACTACAACTTCCTATACCATAAACTCCAATATATAATGGATCTTGAATGTTCTGTAAAGACCCATGATTTTGTTTCTAGAATAGTACAATTGGGAGTTGTTAGCACTTTTAAAAAGTGGGGTTTAGTGGAGGTCTTTATGTCATTTGGCACAAGCCCTCAAAATGGGTAGTGGGCCCCTGTTATGGTTTTGATCTGGAGTGTCTTCCAAAGACTCACATGCTGAAGGCTTAATTCCCAATTTAGCAATGTTCAGAGGTGGGGATTTTAGAAAGTGATTGGTATATTAGGGTTCTGATGTCATTTGTACATTAACTTATGGATGGCTTTATGGACTACTGGAAGGTGGTAGAAAGTATAGGAGATAGAACAAGATAGAGAGAAGTGGGTTCTTGGGGCATGTCCTTGGGACTATATCTTGTTCCTTGCAGCAGCTTCCTTCTCCTCCTCCT
>NW_026000689.1:0-2475 GCF_001458135.2 Marmota marmota marmota | reverse complement strand
GCTAACCTAACTCAAAACCTAGACCTAATCACAGTACTAATCCTAGCTTTAACCCTAGCCCTAACCCTAACCATAGCCCTAATAATTAACCTAAACCTAACCATAAACCTAAACCTTGTCCTAACCTGAAATCTAACCCAAACCATAGCCCTAATCCTAACCATAACCCTAGCCCTAACCCTAGCTCTAATCTTATCCATTACCCTAACCATAACCCTAACAGAATTCTTTCCCTAGGCCTAACACTAACCCTATCCCTAATGCTAAATCTGTCCATTACTCTAAATCTAACCTTAACCCTAAACTTAACCGTATCCATTACCCTAACCCTAATACTAACCCTAATGCTAATTTGAGCCCTAAGCCTAATCCTTAACCTAACCCATACCCTAACCCTGACTCTGACCCTAATAATACCCCTAGCTGTAAACCTGACCCTAACCTTCAACGTCACAATTACAATAGACCTGGCCATAATCCTTAGCCTAAAACTATCCCTAACCATAACCCTAGACCTGACATTAGCCCTATCCCTAATCCTAGCCCTAACCCTAACAAAATCGTAGCCCTAATCCTATCCCTAAGCCTAGCCTTAATCCTAACCCTAACATTAACTCTAGCCCTAACCCTAATTTTATGCTTTGCCACAGCCCTAAATGTAGTTGTAATATCATACCTTACCCTAACCCTAATGCTAACTCTAACTCTAGCCCTAAACCTAGGCCTAAACCTACCACTAGCCATAGCTTTAATCTAGCCCTAATTTAGCCCTAACCCTAAATCTAACACTATCCCTAGCCCTAAGACTAACTCTAACTCTTGCCCTAGCACTATCTATCCCTAGTTCTAAACTTATCCATTACCATAACCCAAACCCTATCCCTATCCCTAGCCCCAACCTTATCCCTAAGCTTCACCCTAGCCCTAAACCTGGATCTAACCCTAACCTTTAGCCTAAAGCTCACTCTAACATTAGCCCTAACCCAAATGCTAATTGGAAAACTAGCCCTAACTGTACCCTAGCCCTAAAACAAAATTGAGCCATAACCCTAAACCTTAACCTAAACCAAACTCTAATCCTACACCTAGCCCGAAATGTAGCCCTAATTTGAGTCCTAACCCTAACCCTAGAAGTAATCCTGACCCTTACTCGGACCCTAAGAGTAACCCAGCTCTAAACATTGACCTAATGCTAACCCTTGAACTAGTCCTAATCAGAATCCTAGTTCTTTCATTAGCTGTTGCCATAATGCTAAAACAAATCCTAGCCCTATTTTGAGCCCTAAAGCTAGGTTTAACCCTAAATCTAACCCTAACCCTAACTCTACCTCTAATCCTATCCCTTACCCTAAGCCAAACCCTCACCCTAATTCTATGCTAGTCCTAATCATAATCCTTAGCATACCTCAAACCCTACTAGTCCTAACCCTAGCCCTCATTCTAGCTCTAACCCTCACTCTAACCCTGACCATTATTCTGACCCTATCACTATCCCTAGGTCTAAACCTGACACTCTAAAGCGAACCCTAACCCTACCCATACTGGTAAGCCTATACCTAAACCTAGCAGTAACACTAGCACTAGGCAAAACCTAATCCTAAATAGAGTCACAAATGTAGCCTTATCCCTAAACAAAAACCTAGCACTAGCCCTAACAGTAACCGTTAACCTAATGTAAAGACTAACTCTATCCCTAGACCCAATGCTAGTCCTAAATCTGGCCCTCACTCTAAATCTAACCCTAACCTGACAATGACAGTTACCCTAAAACAAACCCTAGCTCTAAACCTAACTAAAACACTAGATTTATCCATAACCCTAACCCTAAAACTAGCCATAAACATATCACTAGCTCTTACATTACCCATAGCCCTAATGATAGCCATAAACATCACACAAACATTGCCCTTATCCTAGCCATAAACCTAGCCCTTATTGTAAACCTAAACATAAGCCTAGATCTAACCTTAACCATAACCCTCATTTTAACCTTAATTCTAGCTCAAACTCTAACCTTAATCTAAACATAACCCTAATCCTAACCCTAACATTAGCCCTCACTCTAACCTTAACCCTCATGCTAGCCCTAATCCTAGCTCAAATGCTAACACTTACCCCAAAACTAACCCTGATACTAACCCTAGGCCTAACCCTAACCCTAGTCCTAATTCTAACCTTAACCCTAGCCATAACCTTGGCTCTAACCCTATCCATTACCCTAAAGATAAGCCTAACCCAAATGCTAACCCTAGGCCTAACACTAACACTATTGCTAACACTAACCCTATTTGTTACTCTAAACGTAACCTGAACCCTAAACTTAACCCTATCAATTACCCTATCCCGGACCCTACCCCTATCCCTAATGCTAATTCAAGCTTTAACCCTGAATCTTACCCTAAACCAAACCCTATTTGAACCCTGACCCTAATAATACACCTAGCTTTAAACTTAACCTTAACCTAAACCTAAACC
>NW_026000688.1:0-2475 GCF_001458135.2 Marmota marmota marmota | reverse complement strand
CACAGTCATACATTGCTGGTGGGACTGCAAATTGGTGCAACCAATCTGGAAAGTAATATGGAGATTCCTTAGAAAACTTGGAATGGAACCACCATTTGACCCTGATATCCCCATCCTCGGTCTATGCCCAAAGTACTTAAAATCAACACAGTAATGCAGCCACATCAATGTTCATAGCAGCTCAACTCATAGTTAAACTGTGGAACCAACCTAGATGCCCTTTAATAGATGAGTGAATAAAGAAACTATGGTAATATTCAATTGAATATTACTCAGCATTAAAAGAGAATAAAATTATGGCATTGAGTTAAATGGATGGAGTTGGAGAATATCGTGCTAAGCAAAGTAAGCTAATCCCCCAAAACCAAAGACCAAATGTTCTGTCTGATAAGTGGATGACGATCCACAACAGGGAGTGGGGAGGCAAGGGAAAACTGGAGGAACTTTGACTGGGAAAATGGGGAGTGAGGGTAGGGAGGGCGCATGGGGGCAGGAAAGATGGTGGAAGGAAAGATGGTGGAATGAGATGGACATCATTTCCCTAGGTACATGTTTGACTGCACATGTTGGGGTGACGTTACATCATGTACACCCAGAGAAATTTGAAGTTATGCTGCAATTGTGTACAATGAATCGAAATGCTGTCACATATATCTAATTAAAATAAATTAATTAATAAAAAAGAATTATCATGTTTGCTGATGACATGATCCTACATATAGAAGACCCCAAAATTCCACCAGAAGAGTCAGAGAACAGATAAATGAATTTAGCAAAGTTTTAGAATACAAGGGTCAACACTCATAAATCAATAGTCTTTCAATACTCCAATAGCTGTTCAGCTGACAAAGAAAAAAACATCCCCTTCATAATATCCTCCAACAATAACAACAACAAAAAATTGCCTGGGAACTAATCTAACCAAAGAAGTGAAAGATCTTTAGAATAAAAACTATAGAACATTAAAAAAATAAATTGAAGAAGACCTTAGAAGTTGGAAAGATGCCCCATTCTCCTAGGTAGGCAGAATTAATTTTGCCAAAATGGTCATACTACCTGAAGTGCTCTACAGATTAAATGCAATCCCCATCAAAACACCAGTGGCATTCTTCACAAAACTAGAAAAAAAATTCTTAAATTCATTTGTAAAATTAAGAGACCCCAAATAATCAAAGCATTCTGAATAAGAAAGGTGATGGAGGAGGTAACACATAGTTCATGTCTAATTATAGGACAGAGCTATAGTGACAAAGACAGCATGGTGTCATCATCTAAGTAAGACATGAAGACAAGTGGAATAGAATGGAAGATGCAGCTAAAATCTGCATAGTTACAACTATCAGATACTTAATAAAGGTGCCAAAAATATGTGTTTGAGAAAAGACAGCCTTTTAACAAATGTTGCTTGGAAAAATGATGTCTACATATAGAAGAATGAAACTAGATCCCTCTCCCTTTCCCTGAACAAAAGTCCAATCAATCAAAGTGGATCAAAACTTAGGAATCAGACATAAAACTTTACAACTGCTAGAAGAAACCACAGGGTCAACACTCCATCATGAAGGTGCTGGCACCAAGTTCCTCAACCCCTACAGTCCAAGAAATAAAACCAGAACCAGTAAGTGTGAAAAAAATTAAATTAAAAATCTTCTGCACAGCAAAGGAAGCAATTAAGAGCACGAAGAGAGAACCTACAGAGTGGGGGAAAATCTTTGCCAGCTACTCATCTGGCAGAGAGTTAGTGTCCAGAATATATGAAGAACTCAGAAGTCTCAATGCTAAAAACAAACAAACAAAAAACACCCAATCAATAAATGGACAAAAGAACTAAAAAAGAAGAACCACAAGTGTGTGTGTGTGTGTGTGTGTGTGTGTATATAATCTCTAGTGAAAAAGGAAATGCTAATCCAAACTACACTAAGATTCTATCTCACTGTATTCAGAATGGCAGTTTTCAAGAATACAAATAATAATAAATGATGGCTAGGATGTGGGGGAAAAGGTACACTGATACATTGTTGGTGGTTCTGCACATTAGTGCAACCACTTTGGAAGGCAGTGTGGAGATTACTCAAAACATTAGGAATGTGCCCACCATATGGCCCAGCTATCCCTCTCCTCAATATTTATCTAAATGAACTAAATTAGGTGTATTGTAGAGGTACAGCCATTACAATATTTATAACAGCACAATTCACACTAGCCTGATTATGGAATCAACCTAGATGCCTGTCAATAGATAAATGGATCAGAAAACGTACATATACAGAGTGGGTTTTATTCAGCCACCCAGAAGAAATAATGGCATTTGCAGCAAATGGACAAAAATGGATGAAATCATGTGAGTGAAATTAGCCACTCTCAGAAAATCAAGGGTCAAATGTTTTCTCTCATGGGTGGAAATTAAAGCCAAATAAGGGAAAGTCAGCAGGGGGAGGGAGTCAGATATCACAAAGCTCTGGGGAAGATTAGGGG
>NW_026000687.1:0-2475 GCF_001458135.2 Marmota marmota marmota | reverse complement strand
AAACCTAATCCTAACACAAACCCTAAACCTAACCCTAACCCTAAAATTAAACCTAACACAAACACTAACCCTAACTTTAACCCTAACCCTAATTTTAACCCTAAAACTAACCTTAATATTATCCCTAAACCTAACCCTAACCCTAAAGCTAACCGTATCTCTAAACCTAATTATAACACTAACCCTAAACCTAAGTATAACCCTAACTCTAACCCTAACACTAACCCTAACCCTAATCCTAACCCTAAACCTGAAGCTATCACTAACCCTAAAAGTAACCCTAACTTGAACAATAAACCTAACCTTAACCCTTACCAAACCGTAACCCTAAACATAACCTTAACACTAACCTAAATCCTAAAACTTACCCGAACCCTATCACTAACCTTAACACAGCCCTAACCCTAAATTAACCCTAACCCTAACCCTAACCCTTAAACCTAAACCTAACACAAATCCTAAGCATAACCATCACCTTAAACATAATCCTAACCGTAACCCTAACACAAATCCTAACCCTAAACCTAACCTAAACATGAACCTAACACTAACCCTAACTCTAACCCTAATCCTAACCCTAAACCTAACCCTAACCTAACCTATCCCTAATCCTAACCCTCAACCTACATGTAACACAAACCCCAAACCTATCCCTAACCCTAACACTACCCATAACCCTAACCCTAAATTGAACTCTAACACTAACCCTAACCCTAAAACTAAACCTAAACCTAATCCTAACTCTAAAATTAGCACTAACACTAAACCTAACACTAACCCTAAACCTAAACCTAATCCTAACTCTAAAATTAACACTAACACTAACCCTAAAACTAACCCTAACACTAAACCTAACATAACCCTAACTTTAACCCTAACCCTAAACCTAACACAAACCCTAACCCAAACCCTAACCCTAACCCTAATGTAAACCTAACCCTAACCCTTACCTTACCCTTAACTTCAACCTAAACCTAAACCTAAGACTCACCTTAACTCTTACCATAACACAAACATTAACTCTAACTCTAACTTTAACTCTAACCTAACCCTAACCGTAACACTAAACCTTACACTAAATACATTCCTAACCATAACCCTAACACTCACACAAACCTAACCTTAACCATAACCCTAACCTAACACTAACACTAACCCTAACACTAAACCTAACATGAACCATAAACTTAACCCTCACCTGAACCTAACTTTAACACTATTTTTCACCATTACACTAACCCTAACCCTAAAACTAATGCAAAACCTAAACCAAATACTAACTTTAACCTATCCTTAACCCTAACCGTAAACCCAAACCTAACCCTCTGCCTAAAGCTAACCCTAACCCTAAAACTAACCCTAAACCTCATTCTAAAACGTAACCCAAATCCTAACCCTAACACAAACCCTAAACCTAACCCTAAACAAAACACTACTCCTAACCCTAACCCTAACCCTAACATAACATTAACCCTAAACCTAATCCTTACCCTAACCCTAACACTAACCCAAATCCTAATCCTAACATTAACTCTCAACGTAACCCTCTACCTATCCTTAACTCTTACCCTAAACCTAAACATAACCCAAATCCTAACACTAACACAAACACTAACCCTAAACCTAATTCTAACACAAAACCCAACACTAACGCTAACCCTAACACTAACACTACCTTAATGCTAACTCTAAACCCAACTCAAGCCCTCACCCTGAACCTAACCCTAAAACTAAACGCTAGCCCTAACACTAATCCCAACCCTATCCCTAACCCTATCCCTAACACTAAATCTAACGATAACCCGAAACCTAACCCTAAATATACCCTAACCGTAACACTAACCCTAACCCTAACACTAACCCTAAACCTAATCCTAACACAAACCCTAAACCTAACCCTAACCCTAAAATTAAACCTAACACAAACACTAACCCTAACTTTAACCCTAACCCTAATTTTAACCCTAACCCTAACCTTAACAATATCCCTAAACTTTACCCTAACCCTAAAGCTAACCGTATCTCTAACACTAATCCTAAACCTAAGTATAACCCTAACCCTAACCCTAACACTGACCCTAACCCTAACCCTAAACCTGAAGCTATCACTATCCCTAAACTTAAACGTAACATGAACACTAAACCTAATCTTAACCCTTACTAAATCATAACCCTAAACATAACCCTAACACTAACCCAAATCCTAAACCTTACCCGAACCCTATCAATAACCTTAACCCTGCCTAACCCTAAGTTAACCCTAACCCTAAAACAAATCCTAAGCATAACCGTCACCGTAAACATAATCCTAACCGTAAACCTAACACAAATCGTAACCCTAAACCTAACACTAATCCGAACCATAACCCTAACCCTAAAATGAACCCTAACCCTAACCCTAACCTAACCATGAACATAACACTAACCCTAACTCTAACCCTAATCCTAACCCTAAACCTAACCCTAACCTAACCT
>NW_026000686.1:0-2475 GCF_001458135.2 Marmota marmota marmota | reverse complement strand
CCCCCCACTTCGGGCCACATTGAGGCTGGAGCCCCTTGAAGTGAGTAGACCCTTGGGCCATATGGGTGGACGGAGTTACCCGACTTTAACTCGTACACTCCGGGTGGTCCTGGCCTCCACCAGCGGCTGCCCCCACACCTCACAAAGCCCTGGGCAGCAGCAGGCGTGTGTCCCTGTGTCCACCAGAGTGGCTGCTCTAGAGGCATGCTGTGGCCACAGCTCGCCCTGGCCAGATTCTGGTGGGACTCTGGCTGCTGCTTCCTGAGCTGCCCTGTGTGCCCCAGGCACTCGGAGGTGCCCACCTAACCCAGACCCACAGCCCTGCTTCTCTGGGAAGCCCCCCCCCCCCACGCATGGCAGCCTCGGGTGGCTCTTCCATCGGCGCATTCAGGTCTGGGGAGGAGAGGTCAGGGCCGAGGGTGCGGCTGCACTGGGGACGGGGGCGGGGGGGGGATGCAGCCTGGGAAGCGGTCAGCCCAGCCTGCCCCTCCCTCACTGGCCCGGGCCTGTTCTCACCTCCAAAGAGGCTGACCCGAAGCTCCGTCCCAGGCCCCTAAGGGAAGGGTTCTCTGGGAAGCCGCGGGCCCAGGAGAATGAAGATCTGAGGAACCATCTCCTGCCCTCACCTCCAGACACACTAGTGGGCAGGACCCCAGGGTCCTGGTCACGGCTTCCAGGAAGCTTCCCCAGCTGCTCCTCCCCACCCAGTGGACCCTGTGCCCAGGCTGCTCCCTCTGTCCTGCGTCAATTATTCACTGCAGGTATCCCCTGGCAAGCCAGAGTGGCTTGGAGCGGTGTCCATGTCCATGCTGAGAATAGGCTGGCCACCCAAGGGCTGGACAAGGACACCCCACCATAGGCTGCACGCCTCCCCCGTTGTGTGGCCTAGATGCCCGTCCACTTCCATGCAGAAGGCAGGACACTGCAGGCCGTGTCCACACCAAGACGGCTGGGTGTGGCCCAGCCCTGGTCAGACTCTGCTCGGAGCTCAGTGTCTGCAGCGGGAAGAATGTCAACCCTATGCTACCCTGAGGAGTGGACACTCCAGCCCAGCGGGCTCCCACCAGCTGCCCGGCCTGGGACAGCTCGCCCACGCCAGCCTTTCAATACCCTCAGAATGCACATGTTCAAATCCCGGCTGAGTGTCAATTACTGACCCTTCCTCTAGGCCACCAGAGTGCCACAGCCTGCTGCCAGATTCTTGCCTAAGTCAGGACACAAGGTGGCCCCACCCTGGCTCGAGATGGGTGACCGTCCTGCCACATCCTCCTCTGATGGCCGTCTCACACCCATGCCCAGCAGGCACCCAGTCGGCTGTGGGCAGGTGGCAGGGTGGGGCCCTCAAAGTCCTCAGGTCACCTCTGGGCCTGCAGTGTCTAGGCCTTCCTGAGGTATGGACCTCGAGGCTCCCCCCCGACTTCCAGAGCTGCCCACAGTGCCCTCTTGCTGCACCTCGCCAGCCTCCTCTGTGTCACAGTCCCCCGACGTCCACCCTCTGTCCTCGTGAAGGTGCCGCCTTCCCTGCCTGCACAGATAGCCCCCACTCTGTGCCTGGTGAGTGAGCATGTGACCTGGGACCCAGGAGAGGAATAGCCGCCAGACAGACCCAGGACAGGTGGGGGAGCTGGGGCAGGCAGCAGGACCCAGGGACCGAGGACGCAGAGCGGGCGCGGCTTTTAGAGGAAACCCACACTCCCCGCCCAGCAGCACCCGAGTCTGCGCCCCAGCAGCTGTGGCCACGCCCTGGCCGTGCCTGGTGCAGGGGTGAGGGGCTGCTGGGCTGGGCCGGAGGGGGGCAGGTGTGGTGCCTGCCTCTTGGCAGCTAGAGAGCGGTTGCATTTGGTCCATGGTGGGTTCCCCCACCCAGGTCTGGGGGCTCTGCCGGAGCCGGCTGGATGGAAGGCCGCGGGATGGAGTGTTCTGGAAGCATTGGCACTGCTGCAGCTGCCGAAGCCCTGTCTGTCGGGTGTCCAGCGCAGGCCCAACCTTCCCTTCCCCCCTCAGCACAACAGACCACCGTCCAGCCCTTGTTTCAGACAAGCCCCGGTGGTGGAGCCTGGGAGGCAGGGCAGCGGAAGTGGACCCAGGGCTGGGAGGTGCTAGCAGGGGACCTGCGTCTGGCCCGAGGTCCCAGAGAATACCACCTGGTACCCAGTTCCACCACGCCAAGTCAGCAGGCAGCCCAGGGGAATGAGCCTGGGCCGGCTGGGACCCAGTAGAGCAGGTGGGAGCGGCCCAGGGCTCGGGTCAGGCCAGCCCCGGCTCGCCCTCTGCTCCTGGGCACCCTCCTCTGAGCACTGGCCCTGAAGAGAGGAGGGGAAAGGGCGCCCAGCCCAGCGGTGAGGCCTTGTGGGGGAACGTGCTTACCCTGACGGCAGGCGCCCAGCCCAGCGAGACTGTGCGCCAACTCCTAACACGTGCCCCGTGCCCTGCCACACTCTGCAAGCAGGCCTGGGTAGGTCAGGGTGACCACCG
>NW_026000685.1:0-10200 GCF_001458135.2 Marmota marmota marmota | reverse complement strand
CAAAACATTCAAGGTCAGGTCATGTGTGCAGTAGACAGGAACATAATTCTTGACTTGTGAGAATACCCTGAAACAACCTCCCCTAACCTCCCCATAATGACAGAAATCAGATAGTAGCTGAACCCTAAGGAAACAGAGTTATGGAAGGAAACAGAGAGAAGAAAGGGAAAGAATTTCAGAACCTGCATTTGTGATTTGGAGGCAGAAGGTTAAATTGGTTTCCGTTAGTAGTGAGGTGGTTCTAAGAGACCATGTGTCAGATAGTGGTTCTGGAATCTGAAATTAAAGTTGAGGTAGCAACTCAATAGTATCACATGACTTTTCAGTTTCTTGGTTATAGGATGCTGGAGAATATGGGGTCCTTGTCTCTGTAGTGTTAAGTTCTATTCATAGCTCCGCTAGTCAGGAAATAACAGATGGCAGATCTGGAATTAACTTTGATGTTGAGCTCACCGTTTTCCCCTCCCTCTTCTTCTCTTGGCATTAGCTAAAAACAAGCAGCAACAAGAATTAATATTTGTTGGGTCAACAAGGAAATATATATTCTGCACCAACTGTGTGCGGGATACACAGCATTCTGGCCTGAGTAAAATCTAGGCCCTGTCTCTGACCTATGGAGCTTAGAGTTTCGTTGAAGAAATGGACAGTAAGAAAGCAATTATACAAATAAATATGTTGTCACTACCAATGACAAATTTTGTGAAAACAAGTATAGGATATGGTGATAATTGGAGAGGGACAGTGGTGGCTCATTGGGAGGTATTTGGAGCTCAAGACACATTACCAATAAGAAAATGTAAGAAGCAAGCATCTTTGGGACCCATTTTGCCCTCAAATCCTTATCTTTAATAACTCAGGCATTCTAACATTGACACGTGAGATTGCCATTTTAACTTCAAAGAAGTTGCTTGAGCCAGGGTGTTGGGATTGCTGCCCCATTTCCCAAGGCCGTTCAGGTTCCTACTGCTGAGACTTGTGCCTACAATCCCTGCTTGCACTGAAAAGCTGAAACAGGATCGGAGCGGTTGCTTTTCCTTTCCCAGTACAAAGAAATCAGAGCTGGGTTATTTAGTGTAAACCTCTCCTCTGCTCAACAAATGTTGAACTATTTGTGCTCTTCTCTGCATGATAAAGCAAGAAGCTTGGTGAGGCTAGAGGTTGCAACTATTCAAGTAAAGGTTTGTGATTAAAAACCCATTGTAGGGATTCCACAAATATTTGAATCCAATTGATTTGCTAGTTCTGTGGAGTAGGGACAGAATCTGGGCTGAGCAGTTAAATCTGCACAGGTTTTCCCTTTTTCAGTGTGTGCTCGATACTCCAGAATCTTTCAATTGTATGTGTATCCTATTTGTCTGATCCGTGAAAGATTTTGTTGTTCTTGTTGTACTTCCTCCTCCTTCCTTCCTTCCTCCTTCCTTCCTCCCTTTCTTCCTTCCTTCTTTCCTTCCTTCCTTCATTTCTTTATTTTTGGTATGGAGCATTGAACCTAGGATTGCTTTACCACTGAACTACATTCCAGCCCTGCAGCCCCCATTTAAAAAAAAAAAATATTTTGAGACAGGTTCTCACTAAGTTGCTTAAGGTCTTGCTAAGTTCCTGAGGTTAGCCTCAAAATTGAAATCTTCCTGCCTCAGCCCCCTGAGTTGCTGGGATTAAAGGTGTGCACCACCACACTTAGCTCTCTGAAAGCTTTTGAGGATGTTATCCCTGATCAACTCAGCCCTAGGTGCTCAATTCATTTGTTTGTGCCTTTTATTGGTAAGGGAAAGACTTCCTCAGTGGGTCCCCTCTTTGGGATCTATCTATCTCTCTTGAAAATATTTCACCTTTTGTCTCCATGACTCGATTTTCCATCTACTTTTGTCTTTTGGCTGACTCCTCATTCCCCTCTTTTTCTTATTTGAGGTCCTTTTTGTGTTGTTTTCCCAGATAGCCATTTTGTTCCTCAGTAGCTTCCCCTTTCCTTCAATGCTTTGCCATCCCCTGGCCTCTCTTTTCTTCTCACCCATCATACCCTTCCTTTCCTTCTCCTTCTCATCTACTCCACTCCATCCCATATTAATCAAAGGCCCATTCTTTGCCTTTAAGACTCTGACAAGGTGGGCTTCAGGTTGGAGTTGGAGATGTGCTGGGGAAATGCCCCAGTTACACAGCTGATGGGAAGGCATAAACCCTGCTGTGTTTCAGGGACATGGTGATGAAGGACCCAAACTAAATGCATCAAGACGCAGCTGACCTACATTTAAGATCTTGAAATAAGTGATAGATACCCTATGTTTGGAGAAGAGAGGAGCCTGCGGGGCTGGCTGGAAAAAACCAATCCAGCAGAACCTATCTTGTAGAAGAGAAAACTATCATGTCTGTAGATCTGGAAGAGGCCCAATCGCATGTATACCTGTCAACAACACACGTATCGTGTTGGCATTGTGTGCCATCTATGAGCTGTGTAAGGACAAATTTGTGAACTTTTATAAAGGCATGTGAGCTGGAAACTCTGATTCTCTACTTTTTCTAAAACTCTCTGGTGAATTGCAACCTGTACTACGTGTGAAACTGTCATACACAGCCAAGGTGAGCAATTTTCCCAAGTGGAGGAAAAGTTACTGCTCCTACTCGATTACCTTTTCCAGGTGTCTGTGCACCTAATTGACTAAATATGCTACAGACTGTAGAACGTTGGGAATTTATAAATGACCTGATATGCAAATAGAGCAGAAGTCATAGATATTTACTTCTATCTTGTTCCCAATCCATTAGATACTAACTTAGATTTAAACTTGATTTCTTCAGAAATACAGTTGGATCAGTTATTGAATAGTACTTCTGTTCCTGTCTTTGAATAGCATTTTTCAGATGGGTCACACTTAAATCAATCTTTCTGGCAAAAAATGAAAGAACCTTGAGTTTTATTGTATCTCAGTGGTGGTGAAATCAGTCTTTAACAAACAGTTAATGTAAGAACTGTGCACATAATAAATAGACCTAGGATTCCAGCTGGCATGGTGTCTGATTTTAGATTGAATGACAACCAGCTATGGTATTTTCTGTTTTCAAGGGATGGTGGGGGGAGAGTCACAGAAATGGAAATGTAGGGTTTTTTTCTTTTTTTAAAAAAAGATGCTATTTAAAATAGTCTTGAGTGTGAAGTGCCCTATTTTTGGATTTAGGTCATTTGACATGCTTTTTTAAGATGAAAAAAAAAAAAAAAAAAAAAAAAAAAACAGACCAGGGGTAGCTGCATTGGAGGTTAACATCAGGAGGACTCTGCCCAGTGTGGGAACTTGTTTTTCTACTGCCTTGGCTGCTACACAGGCAGCTCAGTGACTCTGCCTCTTCCCTAGCCCCTCTGAGAACACCATCTTCCAGACTGGGGAGCAGAATAGAAACCAAATGAGTCTTCCCACTTCAGGTACAGCTCTGTGTTTTATTTCCTCATTACTCATGCCAGTAGACAGGAAGCTTCAGATGCTAGACCATAGCTCTGCCCTTAAACCCCCTCTCTCTCATTCCCTACTTCACTTTCTTAGGCAGAAGTCCTGACAGGGATCTGGCCCCAAGGATTATAAAGATATTTGCTTCTTTTTACTCATCTTCCAGTATTTCATCAGCAAGGGATGCTGGAACATTGTGAGTGAGAGCAGGACAGAAACCTTGAGAAATAAGGGGGTCCTTTGGCTGTGCACATTGGATGCTAAGATTCACGTGCTGGGGTGTGCCCTCCTCAGACAACACTGCTTCTTACACCTTCACTCACCAGCTCACCACAGGGGAGTTCACATGTTTCAACAGCCATAACACATGTTCCATCCCAATAAGAGACACCAGATTTCCACTAGGCCTTTTAATATCAATCCACCTTAGATCTCTTCTGTTACATCTGTCATATGTTTTTAATATCTCAATATATACAAAGTCATCTTATTTTTTAAATCTCTACCAGGTAGATGTTTGTATATTAATACCTTTAGTTATTATTTGAGAACCTCATTTATCTCAAGTAACCTAATCGGGAGCAACTTAAAGTGTGAAGCTCTTTTAAATGTCACTCAGATGTAATAAAGGTGTTCAATGGTGGATTTACCAGTAGGAATTTGATCTGTTTTGAATTTTCTGTCTACTCTGTTATTGTTGATCATTTCCAGGGTTTCACCTCATGTACCTTAGATATTGAATACAGATCTATAAAAATTGGTGTGAATATAAACAGGTAGAAAGGAAGGCAGAGTGTCGGGGAAATGCTCAAAGATCTCCAGCCACCAACAGGCCTCAGAGAAACTCTTTAACAATTAGCTAGCCCTTGTTAGTCACACAGAAGATTTCACTCACTTGGTAGCTAGTGGGCTCAGACACAACTTTTAAAGTACCTTCCAAGTAGGGGTGTCATAGCAATCCTATCAGAAGGCTATGTCCAGGCTCCATTCTTTTAATATCAATCAAGGAGCCACAATCATGTTTGTCTAAGCCATTAACTTTTACTTATATTTTAATCTTTGTCCTCTTTCCCAGTAGATTACTTTTTCTTAAAGTGACAAGATCTGCAGTCATGTTTTTATTCATTTAACATGTAATTATTGACTAACCTGAGCTGGACTGAGTTCTGTGCTGGAGGTAGATCTTTGACAAGGCCAAGCTTCTTCTACCTTCCTGCATCTTAGGTTATACTGAGGGAAGATAGTTCACCCTCCCCATACACACAGAGATTAATAAAATGAAATAATACCAATTATTAGTATTGTGAAGGAAGTTAATGAAGGATGAAGAGACGAAACTGGATCAGAGCAAGTTAAGTATGAGGATGAGGAGAACTCTGTGGAAGAGTGTTATAGTTCAGGATTGAGAAATGAGAAGGCCAACTGTAGAAGGAAGGTGGGGAGAGAATTCCAAATCAAGGGGCCAGTGTGTGCAATGGTCCCACGTGAGAAAGAGCTTAGTCTGACAGATGGTAAAAAAAAAAAAAAAAAAAAAAAAAAAAAACAGTTGTCATATTACAAGTGTGAAGAGCTGAGCAGTGGGCCTCTGAGATAGTAGAAGTGTGCTTGGGTTTTATTTCTAGGGCAATGCAGAGCTATTAGTGGGCTTTAAGTGGAGAAGAAACCAATGTGCTGGCTTTGAGACAAGAAGGCTGCTGCCAGGAGAATTGCCCGAGAGGGAGAGGCTCCCAGGTTGAAGACTGATGTCTCAGTGTTGGGCAGGGGTGACTGGAGTGTCACTGAGAATAGCAGCAGCAGATGTTGCTAAATCCACACATTGGGCAGGATTGAAAGAGGAAAGGTCTCTATTCAGCAACAGAGGAGATACTTCTGTGGGGTCCAGTTTGTGTGAGTGGGGAGTAGGTTGGCCATTAGAGCTACATCTGCCCTTGTTAGGTTGGAGCCTTGTTTCATAAAGGGTACAATGCATAGGCAGCTCTTCTGGCAAGATAATATAATAACATAATGGTTATATTACACAGTGAGATTATATGTCTTTGGATTTTGATATTGGTTAAAATTATGTATATGAAATGTGCACACTTATGCAATATGGTTGTGTTTTAGGCTAGAGCTTCTTGGTTCCCTATCAAGTCATTTAGGGAGAGAAAAAAATTTTTTTGACAATATGGGTGTCCCAGTCTTTTTTCTGTTCCTACACAAAACACCAGAGGCTAGTGATTTGTAAGAGAGAGATTAATTTTACTAACAGTTCTGGAAGTCCAGGAACATGATATGACAAGGAGTCAGCCTCTGGTGAGGGCCTGGCGCTATAACATACCATGGCAGAGAAGTGAAGGATAGGAAGCAATCATGTGTGAAAGGAGCATGTGTGCAGGGAATCAACAGAGAGGTTCCAGGCTCACTTTATAACAACCCACTCTGGTGGAAACTTATCCAATCCTGTGAGACCTGAAAGATCTAATCTAGTTTCCAGAGAATTAACCTATTCTCTTGGGGAAAAAAAAACATTTAATTTATTCAAGAGGATGGTGCCTCCATGAGCTAATCACCTCCCACTAAGCCCCACCTCTTTAATGTCCCACCACACCTCAGTCTAACTCTGTTGGAGACCCTGATTCTAACACAGGAAACTTTAGGGAACAGATCACACCCAAACCACAGCAATGGGTGTTACTTTAATGTCTTTGTATAATTTTGTTACTTACAGAAGTCACATGCCCAACCTGTATAAAAATGTAGGAGATGAATTGATAAGAGAATGTGATGTATAATATGTAACTCAAGGGACATGCTGTCTGAGTTCCATTCTCAGACCCACATTAGTTACCTCTGTGAGCACCCACGATATAATGCAGATAACAATGGTGCCTACTTTAATAGAGTTGGTGTAATCCCATGATCACATCCAACCTTCAGCCTGATGCCTGCAGTATGTAAGGAAATAGTAAATGTTAACTGATTGTGGTAATTTCAGCATTAGAAAGTAATCTAGACTTGCTTTTGTTTTCCTCTCTTGTTTTACAGAGGAGAAAGCCTTAGCCTTGTGTTTCATGAAATATGTCACTCAGCTTGTTAGGGATAGTCCCAGACTTGGGTACTCTTTTCTTTAAACCCTTAGTGACTGCTCTGCAGAATTCCTTTTCCTTAGAAGAATGACATGTCACCACATGCTAAGACTGAATTTGGATGCTGTAGGGTGGGGTGGGAGGGATTGAGATATCTGGAAAGAGAGAGAATACCACCCTCCCAAATGCAGAATACTGGTAAGATAAAGAAAATCAGAGACATGTGAAGTATGAAATGGATAAGAAGATGCCTATCTTTGGATTGAAAATCTGAGATTTGTTAGGAAGATGAATCGGCTAAGAATCCAAAGCTAAGTATTATCTACAAAAATACTTAATAATAAATTAGACATCACTAAGACACAGATTCAAGAATGGGCTGCTTCTAGAGGGTCTTAAAAATCTCTGTACTTTAATTTGATAACAAAGAAACCTTGAAAACTTTGGGATGAGAAAAACCATCACGAAGGGTGAATGAGACATAGCAGAAATACTCAAAATGTCAAACATTTCACTTAAGTAGAATTAGAGCATCTCCTGGGACTTCATATGTGTGTAATGTTTCTCAGAAGGAAAATAATTATATTCAGGTTTATTGAGGGCCTGAGAACGTGGGTATTAAGAATGGGGTCATGCAGTCTGGGAACCTTTTTTTTTTTTTTCAAAAAGCCTTTGGCAAATAGAGACAGCAGAGAGTCCTGCATCCTTATACCCATAGAACACATTCATTGAAATTATTCAAAGGAAACTCTGTAGAAAGCTCAGCTAGGAACATAAATTGATGTCATATTTAGAAAGAAGAAAAAAGGGTGGGAAAGGATAGAGTAACTGGAAAGGTTTCAAATCAATGAACAATCCAAATGGCAAAGAATTCTATTGCTAAAAACAGTCTAAAGCAATTCATGTAGGTATCTTTCCAGCAAATGAGTGTCTACTAAGTACAAATAACTGTTAAGAGTTCTGAAAAACATAGATGTGGAGAAACCATGAATCTTACCCCCAAAGAGCTCAGAGTTCAGTCAGAAAGATGACAATCATGCCTCCACCCATTTATATGTGGGGTGTTCATTAAGCATGCATGAAACAGACTACACTTTCTCCACATCCAACCTTGATCACAGACACTGCACATCAACCCTGCCCTCTTTCCACTCAATTGTCCATTACTCTGCAACCAGTTGCATCCAGATTATCATCTTTTGTACATTTCTGTCATTTCTTATCTCAAAGTTTTAAGATTCCTTGAGCATTCTGTTTTATATTTCTCATAACACCTAGGAAAGCAGCTTACACTTAACAGGCAAGATAAATGATTCTCTTGGTTTGAGTCAATACTAAAATAAAACCTAATCTGTAAAAATACATTATTTTTCAGTCAATGATAGATACCAAAATCTGATCAGATTTCTAATTCAAGGAGTTCTGAGGAAAGGAGTTTGGGGACCTAGAGAGAACTCCAGTTTTAAGAAGAACTTATTTCATGAGACAGAGAATTAGAGCCATAGAGTATCAGGAGGGGAGACCTGGAGAAGGGACATAACTGAGAGAGTCACAGGTTTTATTTCATAGTGGCAGGGCTGGGACAAGGATACAGCCACTGTGACTTGAGATGAGGAGTGAAGTGTAGGGGCAGTAAGTTATTTTATCAGGATAGACATGAATCAGACAAAATGAAGGCCTGAAATATGAACCATCTTCTACAAACTACTAATCCCTTGGTAAGTGTGGGGTGGGTTGACATGGAGCATGCAGTGGAAACCTGGAGGAGTTAGGGTATGGACATTCCTGTTGTTCTTCCTAGGCTTCATTGGTCTCACTTTCCAAATCTGTAAAGTGGACATAAATTTTATATTTCTGGGAACATCATGGAACTTGATTTTTTCTTAAATGAACATAAAGCACTTAGAATCATTCTAGGTAGAGATGGAAGACTCAAACTTTTATTGTTTTTATAATTTTAACCACAATAATACATAGTCATATGTCTTATACATGCCAGGCAAGTGCTCTATCTCTGAACTATAGCTTTAGCTCTCATTTACTTTTCTTTTCTTTTTTTCTTTTGTACCAGGGATTGAACTCAGGGGCACTCAACCACTGAGCCACATCCCCAGCCCTTTTTTGTATTTTTAAATTTAGAGATAGGGTCTCACTGAGCTGCTTAGTACCTCTCTGTTGCTGAGGCTGACTTTGAACTCAAGATTCCCATTGATGATAAATCCAATTTACTCATTTCTAACTGTAAAAACCAATATTAGACAAGTATAGTGAATGTACTATCCATCTCTTCCTTGTTGAAGAAAAATCCTAAAAGCAATGGATGTTACGTTGTAGACATTTCATAGAAACTAACACTCTGTTAATTATCTGACCGCCTAGAAAAACTTGTGAGTTAGCAATTTTACTGGTAGTGCTGGAAACTGAACCCACAGCCTTGTATATGCAATGCAAATACTCTACCAACTAAGCTATATCCCCAGCCCCATTAGTTAGCAATTTTAAAGACATCTTTATTCTCATCCATTTTTAAATTGAGCCCTTTTTTAAAGTCACATGAACTAAAAAGATATTTGGATCCATTTTTCTTCTAAATGTTGATTTAGTGCTCATTTATCTATATGCCAATGTACATGATATGTATGATATGTACATGGACATAAGCACACATATTGTAGGCACAATACAATACACAGGTGTGCACACATACATAAAATAGACAGGAAACAAAGATCTTATAGCTGTGTGGAGGTAGATTTCCACAGGCAGGAGGCAACGCTGCAGATATTTATTAAAAACTCTATTAGATTTGACCTGTTAGAAATTAAAATAGAGCCTATCAGACTTTTACATTATGATTTAAACATAGGGTAGGCCTAGACACTTGGAAATACTATGTGTGAAGTCTGGCAGCCATGGTGGACACTGAAATCAAAGGTTCAGGTGGCCACTTGTCCTTGATGACTATTAGATTTATTACCAACACCTCCATATATAAATCCTTTTTAGGATTTTGTGAAGGAGATTTTCCCAATGCATTTGAGAGCTAACCCTTGAAAATTGGCCTCTAAACAAAAACAGATTGTAAAAAAAAAATATTCAATAGTTAAATAAAATAAGATTGATCCGAGAGCCGGGATTATGGCTCAGTGGCAGAGTGCTTTCTTAGCGTGCATAAAGCACTGGGTTTGATCCCCAGCACCACACATAAAAGTATAAATAAAATTAAAGGCATTGTGTCCATCTACAACTAAAAAAGATATTTTAAAAAAGACTGATCAGAAAAATATATTAATTTAAGCACACAGGATCAAACGTAAAAACAGGAATTCTATTAAAAAAAAGACACGGCCATAATTACTCTATCTTTATCAGATCAGTGTGCTCTTCTGGCTCAGATTAGAGTCAGTTCAGATACTGAAAAAATTAGAGAGCTCTGAAATCCTTAGTAATGATTTTCGAGGTAAAGAGGTCTTATATATGTATGAGATCCCCGTGCTGTAGTGTTTAGGGAGGAACTTGTTAAGAAAGCAACATGGTAGACTGCGAGATAAGATTGCCAGCCATTTAGGTCCCACAAGCAACTTGAGTTTAAAAGTGATACTTTCCCCTCCCCCTCCCCCTCCCCCTTTGGTCTCAACCATTTCTCTACAAGCCTTGTGAATCTTGCAAGCTCTGCAGGCCTCCGCAATTTACATTTC
>NW_026000684.1:0-2475 GCF_001458135.2 Marmota marmota marmota | reverse complement strand
CTCCACAAGCCCTTAATTTCAAATTATCTTTTCCACTCTACTTTTCAGGGACTGAAAAGGAGTCTGTCGAGTACACATTATTTGAGAAGATAGAAACTAACTTATAGAAGTATAAAAGAAAACGAATTCCACTTTAAGGATAGATATGCTCATATTTTCACAGGAGAAGAAATATGGAGGTAGCTTAATTATAATGACTTAAATGGATTATTGGTTTAATTCTTTTTAATGCAGAAGCTTATAAGATAGACCCATGTCATCAGTACAAGAAAACAGGTTACAGGAAAAGCATATATTTTACAGTGAACATTTGTAGATTGCATATTGGAATAATTTGTATGTATTTATTCAATATATTGCAAACAAGAGAGAGTTAAAAGGTAAAAAACTACTAAATACATGTTTGTTTTTATCCCAACCACAGGACAGATTGCTGAGCAATCTTTCATAAAACTTTACTTTTAGTTTCCAAACTTTTCCTGCAGCAAGAAGAGATGGCAGTGTTTGGAAATGGGAAAACTAAAACTGAAAACATCTCAGAAAAAAAAATTCTCTGAAGAAACTGCTTTTTTCCTGGGTAGAGTCAAGCTACAGGCATCCTGCCAGGGAGATAGACTCCTTGCCACCTAAGCATTAGAGGACAATATTGCTTTTGGAAAGTTTTTTGTTTAAATAACTGGATTGCAGAGAGATTTCAAATAGATTTCTGAGAGAAAACAAATGAGTTTTTGGATTTAAATTTAAATAGTCGAAACAAGTTTATCCTAATGTAATATGCCTTAGAATAACTATGAAGATCATCATATATACTGCCCAAAATACAAGAAACATTTTTTTTCCTCCAACTGAGGCAACTAGAGAATTAAAGCATATAGAAAAGAGTTTTTTTTTAGTCATGTGGAAATTCTTGAAAGTGATAGATGAAGACTGGTAGCTTGAAAAGGGAAAGACAAAGCTGATGTCATAGTGTTTACTTCCAAATATTCAATGACAGTAAATGTATTTCTCTCCAAACCCTAAGAGCAGTTTAAAGATGTTATCTAATTAATCCATTCCTTTAAAAAATGATACTTATATCACCCCATGAGATAGTCATCAGTTCTACTGCAATTATGCTGAGAGAATCAAGGAATGTATGACAAAGGACTTGTCATTCATCCACTTAGCAAACAGATACAAGGCAATGTCACTATCTGTAACAGGTGTTGAGGATAAGCAGCAAATAAGATATAATCTCTGTGAGAAATGCACAGTTCAAGGTAAAATAGATATAGAGATCATGTCAGCATGATATAGGTATTCTGAGAAGTAACTACATTATCTTTGGAAAGATAATTAAGAGGATGTTCAGGAAGGGTTTGTCACCTATAGGGAACCTAGATATACAAGTTGGCCAGGAGAGGAGAGTGATGAAAGAATGTTCCAGTGAGAGGGGTCACAATATGCAAAAAGATAAGGGCCAAATACAAAGGTCATGTTAGAGGCTCAGGAATCATTCAGTGTCACTGAAGTAAGTGTTAGAGAAGGGGTGTTATGATACTATGCTGATAACATAAACAGAATCTAGACAATGAAAGGCCACAAATAGCATGTCAGGGATTTGAGGCATTATATAAGGCTTTCAAGCAAAAACTGATTTTTGCTGGATCTGAATATAAAACAGATTGTTCGGACTGGAAGTGGAGAAGGGTGTGGAGGTGAGCAAGACTGTATGCAAGGAGAACAGTGAAGAGGGAACAGTTCTTCAGTAAGAGAATTCAAAATTTCATTGGGACCAAACAGAGGTAGCAGAAGTGAGGACAGAGAAAACTGCCCCAATCCAACTGGTCTTTATGAGGCCCAGCAGATAAGACTTCACAGCAGGAAGGACAGAGACCAAAAGAAGGGAAGTAGGAAGCCTTCTGGGTTTTTGGTCTTGGCATTGGGTGTCCTTAAATGGGGAATACAGGCTGGATTCTGGTTGATGAATTTGGTTATTAACATGTGGAACTTGGGGTTTCTGTGATTCCCCAAGAGAAATTCTTGTGTTTTCTCTATTATTTTCTTTACTTTTTAGGTACTAGGGATTAAACTCAGGAGCACTCTACCACTGAGCTACATCACCAACCTTTTTCATTTTCTGAGTCAGGGTCTCTTTAAATTGCTGAGGCTGGCCTCAAACTTCTGATCCTCCTGCTTCAGTCTCCTGAGTAGCTGTTATTATAGTTGTGCACCACACACCTCTTGGAATTTTTGTTCTTATCATGATCCTACTTTGTTGAATGTAACTGCATTAGATGAAATAGGACAAATTGAAGGAAAGATTATATACTGAAGGCAAATATTGATGAGGAAAAGGGAGATAATTGGAAAACAAACCACTGAACCAGTGAAATAAAATGAAATGCCAGGTACAGCGGCTCACACCTGTAATCCCAGCCACTTGGGAGACCAAGACAGAAGGATCACAAGTTGAAAGCTAACCTTCACATCTTA
>NW_026000683.1:0-2475 GCF_001458135.2 Marmota marmota marmota | reverse complement strand
TTTTTTTTTTTTTTTTTTTTTTGGCGCTAGGGTTTGAACCCAGGGGCACTTAACCACTGAGCCACATCCCCAGCCATATTTTGTGTTTTATTTAGAGACAGGATCTCACTGAGTTGCTTAATGCCTCACTTTTGCTGAGGCTGGCTTTGAACTTTCGATCCTCATGCCTCAGCCTCCTGAGCCACTGGGATTACAGGTGTGCGCCACAGCACCCAGCTGTACATTGCCCATTTCTAGATAAGGTTACATCCACAGGTTTAGGGTAGATGTGAATGTTCAGAGAACACCATTCATATTGGCACACTAGACTCTGAGCTTAGTGGCAAGCCTTGAATGGCTTGAAGAAAGGAGATACTTGGCTCACCTCCTGCTTCCCAGTTCTAGCAGGGCCATTTTGCTCAACTAAATGCTGTATTTGGAACTGGATTATGGAACACAAAGCCATCATCCAAAACACTTTGGAATGTGTTGTCCTTCTAATAGTGGATTGATAGCATAATTTCTGTGTATATGAGACAGCAAATTATTTCTTCCTTTTTTCCCCCATTTGATACTCCCGAATCGTGGGCAAATACTCAGGCCCAGAAGGACACCAATTGTGTGTGAACCTGCAGAGCTCCTGGTGAAGGAAGAATAGGGGATTTCAGTTGCTGTCAGCTCTGCAGAGGCCTTTCTGATTCTGAGAGGTTACCAGTTAAGTGACCTGGAATAACTTGTAGAAACTACTTTGTGAAATCTGCAGCGTTCCCAGACTTTGTTTGAGCTTGGCACCCATTTGAGACACTGAAGACCTAAAAAGGTCAGAGATGAGGCTGAGGCTCTGGCTCTTCCTACTGGAGTCTAGGGGTCAGGGGCAGACCTGGAATGAGAACACTTCCTCTTTGTATCATTGATATGCATTTACATATTCTGCCTTGCTAAGATAGCCTTTCTGACCTTTGCCTTCCTTATCAACTACCCCATGGAGGCAGTTCGAAGGCTCAGTGGTCATCAGGGATGAGGCTGTTTTCTGTAATCTGTGGAAGAGCATCTGCCTTCTGCCTGCCTCACTCACTTGTTTCCTCTAAGATTGCTAGGACAGAGTCGGGTTCTAGGCACTGGACTCCAGGTAGCAGAGCAGGACCAGAGGCAGTATGGCATGGCAAAATGTGGAAGGACCTTGGAGCCAGTCAGACCTAAGTTCTAATCCACACTCTGTCCACTTATTAACTGTAATAAATAATTTCTCAGGAGAAATTAATTAACTTTTCTGGTCTTGATTTAAATATCTGTAAAATGAAGTTACTAATTGCATCTACCTTGCAGGGATGCTTTCTGGGTGTCAATTAAAATAGTGGTAAAAGAATCTCCTGTGCTGTGAGCACTTGCTGGTAGCCCAACATTCTTACATTGGATGTAAGTTTTGTGCTCATCCATTTGCTCAGCATCAGAAAATCATCTACTTTCCTAGCTTTTCTTATCCCTTTTTAGATATAGTAGCAGCAGAGAATAACATGTTTTCTGTATCTTTCTCAGAAATGCCTAATAGCACTGTGTTCACTGGGACAAAGAATAAGGTAGTAGTACAGCTGAAGACTCTAGGACAGCAGGTAGGTATAACATGCCTGGCCTCACCCTGCCTCTGTTCCCCCTTTTCAAACTCTAAGACTCTCTATGCTGTAGGCAGCGAACCCTAATGAACAGAATGCCTCCTCCAGTTGGCCCAGGAGGCAAGAAATTCCCAAACTCAGTGTCTTGCAAGTGCTGAAAAGAGCTGGGCACAACTCTGTACTCTGTATCCTTTGAGAAGCTTCCTAACAACCCTCAGAAAGAGGAGGTCTATTTTCTTCCTTCCCCTTCCCCACTACACCTTCCCTTAATCAGGTAAGGTGAGCAAACCAGTTGGGTAAACAGTTATTGCTGATATTGGGGCCAGGTTGCTGTTCAGAATCTTGAGCTATGTGCACAGCACTTTTGATATTTTCAAAGTCCTTTCTTGACCATTTTAAAATCAAATTCCCATTTTAGAGATGAAGAAACTAAGGTAGTGACTGAGGCAGAGGAGGAGGATCCCTGAGTGAGTTAGTATCTGAGGTAGGGCCAAAGACTTGCTTTCTTGCTCTTTAAGTTCTTTCTATCAGTTGGGAATCAAAGAACCAGAAAAAGATGATGAACATACTCATTATCCTTTAAGCAGCCATCCTGGGCTTCCTTGATGATGCCAGAAATGTGAGGCTTCCCTCCAAGTAAAGAGCAGGCCAGAAAGATGATAGGGGCAATGTCCTCCTCCTGGGTTTTGTTACTCAAGCTCTAGAGTCATGAATAGCATGTTTCATTGGCCCAACTCACTGGTTACATGGGAGAGTAGATTTGGAGGGGATTCCAGAGGTCAGGAGCAGAGCTGGAAGCAGAGCAGAGCATTTCCTCTCTTGATCATTGATATGCATTTATATATTCTGCCTTGCTAAGGCAGCCTTCCTGACCTTCACCTTCTCC
>NW_026000682.1:0-2475 GCF_001458135.2 Marmota marmota marmota | reverse complement strand
GTGTATAAGAGACAGATATATATATATATATATATATATATATTTGTGTAATGCTCAAATCAGTGTAAACATACCTATCCCATCAAATATTTATCATTTATATATCATAAGAACACTCAAAGTAATTTATTTTAGCTTTTGTGGTGGGAATTAGTTGAACAGGTCCTTGAACATGTTAGGCAAGTACTCTACCACTGAGCTATATCCCCAGCACTTTATTTTATTTTAAGACAGGGTCTCATTAACTTGCCCAGGCTGACCTTGAACTTGAGATCCTGCTGCCTCAGCCTCATGAGTAGCTGGGATTATAGGTGTGCACCACTTCACCCAACTTTATTTTGGCATTTACAAAATATACATTTTTGCCAGGAGTGGTGATGCATGCCTGAAATCCCAGTGGCTTGGGAGGCTGAGGCAGGAGGATCCTGAGTTCAAAGAAAGCTTTAGAAAAAGCAAGGCACTAAGCAACTCAGTGAGACCCTGTTTCTAGATAAAATACAAAATAGGGCTGGGGATATGGCTCAGTGGTCAAGTGTCCCTGAGTTCAATCCCTGGTACTAAATAAATAAATAAATATACAATACATTTTATATTATCCATAGTCATCCTGATACTCGATAGAACACCAGACTTGCTTCCATCTGACTATAATTGGGTTCCTTTTAAACTTTCTCTCTCTCCCTCTACTCTCCCAGTCCTCCAAAACCCACCATTCCACTCTCAGTTTCTTTGAGACCTACATTCTTTTATATTCCATATATGAGTGAGATTATGTAATACTGATGTTTCTGTGCCTGGCTTATTTCAATTAATCATTTTAATGCCAAAGCTATGCTCTTTTTATTACTGTTGCTCTGTAGTATATTTTGAAGCCAGGGAGTGTAATACCTTCTGCTTTGTTCTTTTGCTCAATACTGTGTTGGCTATTGAGAATTCTTTGTGGTTCCATATGAATTTTAGGATTTTTTTTCTAGTTCTGAGTAAAAATTCCTTAGTATTTTGATAGGAATTACATTGAATCTGTAGATTGTTTTGGGTAATGCAGATATGTTAATGATATTGTTTCATCTATTCAATCTATAATGGGATATCTTTCTATTGTTTTGTGTCCTGCTGGGAGCCATTAGCCAAGTAGGTATGACAATTTCCTTGCCAGCGTACCCCATGTTGCTTAGTGGAAGGACTCGTGGAAATAGGACATTTTGCAGTGACATTGCATGTAGGTGACCTTGCTCAAGGACCAGGGCGGATCCGGGTTTAGGGTGTTCCTGGTTTAGGATAATCGGGTTTAGGGCGTTCCGGGTTTAGGTTCCAGGTTTAAGGTTTAAGATTATTCCTGCTGGGAATAGGGCGTATCCTGCTGCCTGAGTTCCCCTTGAGTTCTCACGGGATTCAGACAGTATTTTTTGGGAGACAGAAGCCCAGTGGATGTGGATTTGGGCAGAGAACGTGGATTTCCCCAGAACGTGATTGTAGACCGCTGGTGTGAGTTCGGGAATAAAGAGTTGCTGTTTGAATCTACAAGCTGTGTGGTGGCTCGTGATTGTGTGCCCAGCCAGACTGCGGCATTTGTGCCCAGCCAGACTGTGGCAGTGTCCTATTTATCTATCTGTCTATCTATCTATCTTCCTTGTATGAGTACTAAACCCAGGGGTACTTTACCACTGAGCTACATCCCCAGTCAATTATAGTTTTTAATTGGAGACAGGGTTTTGCTAAATTGCCTGATCTCAAGCTTGTGTTCCTCCTGCCTCAACCTTCTGGGTAGCTGAGATCACAGGAGTATGCCACCTTACCTGGCCTCTTTAATTTATTTCATTAATGTTTTATCATTTTCAGTATAGACATATTTCATATGTCTATATTACATATTTACGTATTTGGTAAATTTATCCCTAAGTATTTTGTTTTCATATGTGTATGGTTATTAGATATAGGACTGATTTACTAATTTCTTTTAAAGATAATTTGCTATTGGTGTACGCAATGGTACTGTTTTTCATATGCTGATTCGGTATTCTGCAACTTTGCTGAATTCATTTATCATCTCTAATAGGTTTTTATGGTGGCAATTTTGGGGTTCTCTATGTACATGAGTTTGTTAGCTTTCCATTACTGTGACAAAATGCCTGACAGAAATTAATTTAAAGGAAGGAAAATTTGGGGTCACTGTAAAAGATTTCAGCCCATTGTTGGCTGGTTACATTGCTTTTAGGCCTGTAGCAAGGCAGAACATTATGGCAGGGATCTTGATGAAGCATAGACACTTATTTCATGGTGGTTAGGAAGCAGAGAGAGAGGGAGGAAGGGACAAAATAAACCCTTTAAAGTCATGTCCCAGTAACCTACTTCTTCCAAATAGTTCCCACATCCTAAAGGTTCCACTACCTCCGAATATTGTCATAGGCTGGCAAGCAGTAATTTAGCACATGGACTTTTTTTTTTTTTTTTTTCACATGTGTGAGGCAAGCTGGA
>NW_026000681.1:0-2476 GCF_001458135.2 Marmota marmota marmota | reverse complement strand
ATATCTCCAGACTCACTTTTGAGACAAAACCAATAATAGGAGAGCAAGATAAAAGGGAAAAACTAAGAAGAAATAATTGTCAAACCCTTCCCAAATTTAGTGAAAAATATTAATTTTCACTTCTGAAATCCTCAATGATACCAAGAAAAACACAAAGAAATTACTTCCAGGCACATAAATACTGAAATTGTTTAAAGTCAAAGATAAAGTGGAAAACTTGGTAATAGAGAAAATGAATATATTACACTTAGGAGAACATAAACATGATTAATGGCTGATTTCTTCATAGAAACCATAGAGAACAACAGACATTGGGACAATATATTCAAAGTGCTAAAAGCAAAATCCAAACAGGGTACAGTAAATGAATAAATACAAAAACCTATTGAATAGGAATTGTATATTTGGCAAAAATATCTGTCAAATATTAAAGTAAAATGGATACATTTTCAGACAAATAAAAAAAAAATAAAGAATTTGTCACCAGGAGCTTGCACTCAAGGAATGCTAAAGGAAATTCCTTGAAAAGAAATTATATGAGAGGGAACTACAATATGTAAGATTTAGATCCCAAACTATGTATATATTTTTTCTTTTCTTCTCTTAATATGTTGCAAAACATATGACCACTTAAAGTAAAAATTATATAAATGTATTTGGGATTTATGATGTTTATAGGTGTATTTGACAACTATAACACTAAGAACATGGGGTGATTATTAGAAATGTACTTTTGGAAAGTTACCTTTTTTTGATACTGGGGATTGAATCCAGGGGTGCTTTACCACTGAACTACATCTGTACCCCTTTTCATTTTGTAATCTCACTAAGGTGTTTAAGGCCTTGTAATTGCTGAGGTTGGCCTCAAACTTGCAATTTTCTTGCCTCAGCCTCTTGAGTAGCCTAGATTACAGGTGTTTTCCATCATGTTTGGCTTATTGGTAGACAATTCTCATGTTTTAACTGAAGTTATTTAATGTTCATTCTGAGGAGCATGTCTTAAAGTTAAAATGAATAATGTAATGTATTCCTCAGAACAAATAGTAAAAATAGGGCAAAGACATATATCTTACAAGCCAATAGAAGAACTAAAACAAGAGAAAAAATATTAACCCAAAAGAAATAAAAAAGCTGGGCATGTTACTTGGGAGGCTGAGAAAGGAGGATTATAAGTTTGAGACCAGCCTGTGCAACTTGGCAAGACCATATCTCAAAAGTAAATAAATTAATGACAAAATAAAGTAAAAATAAAAATGAAGGGGGCTGGAGATGTAGCTCAGTGGTAAAGCCTCTCCTGTGTTCAAGCCCAGGTATTGCAATACAAACAAAAAGCAAGGCAAGAAAGGAAGAACAAAAAGTAAAATGAAGTGAAAACAAATGGAGAAGTGGCAGACATGACTACAATTATATCAAGAATAACTTTAAATGTAAGTGGATTAATTTAAGGTATATTGTGAGACTGGATTCAAGAAAGAATTGTTTATAACAAATGCACATTAAATATAAAGATGTCAATAGATCGAAAGTTAAAGAATGGAAAATGATATAAAAACAAAAAATAGGATCAAGAAAACTGATACAATTAATTTTGCATTAGACCAAGTAAATTTCTGAACATTATATATTAACAGCTTAAAAACAATAAACTCTATAATTATAAAATATTAACACACCAGGAATATATATCACTTATGTATATGTTGGTACATTATATTAATAGTTCTGAATATAGAAAATGACAATGGCAGGGGCTGGGGTTGTGGCTCAGTGTTAGAGTGCTCACCTGGCATGTGTGAGGCCCTGGGTTTGATCCTCAGCACTACATAAAGATAAATAAATAAAATAAAGGTATTGTGTCCAGCTATAACTAAAAAAATATATATATTTAAAAAAAGAAAATTACAATGGCAGAATGAAAAAGAGAAATAAGCAAACATAATTGGAAACTTATACGTATCACATTCAATTATTTATAAAAGGACCAGATTATAAATAAATGAATATAAAAAGATCTAAACATTGTTTTCAAATACTTTAATGAGGATTGATAGACCACTAATCTCCATAGCACAGTGTACATATTTTTCAAGCACATATGGAACATTCATAAAGCTAAATCATATATTATGTCATACACTAGTTATAATAAATTTTAAAAAATTAAATATATAGAGTGTTTTCCTCACCACAACAAAATTAGAAATCAATAGCAGTGTGACATCTTGGAAATTCCCAAATATTTGGACACTAAAATACTGACTTCTATGGTTGCACACAGTGGTACATGCCTGTAATCCCAGCAACTCGGAAGGCTGAGGCATGGGATGGCAGGTTCATGGCTAGCCTTAAAAAAGGCCCTAAGCAACTTAGCAAGACCCTGTCTCAAAATAAAAAATAAAACGGACTGAGGATGTGGTTCACTGGTTAAGTGCCCCTGAGTTTAACCCCCAGTACAAAAAAAAAAAAAAAAAAAAAA
>NW_026000680.1:0-2476 GCF_001458135.2 Marmota marmota marmota | reverse complement strand
TATATATATATATATATATATATATATATATATATATATATATATATATATACACACACACATATCTATACGTGTGTCTCTCTCTATATTTATTTATTTATTTATTTCTATACAGTATGACTCTTATAATTCTTTCTGAAACTAAGGTAAATTTCTTAAGACCATCTCTTGACTATATTTTCCTAAGGAGATTCCAGCAACCCAGGAGGAGTTCTAAAACCTCCCAGGGAAGTTTTTTGAGCAGCTTAATTAAACAGAAATAATCAATGGATAAAAAACCTAATTCTATCACTACCCTTTACTATAGCAACAAAAATCAAATTTCTAAGACCTACTATGCTTGCAAGTTATAAAGATATTTACATTTTTCTATCTTGTTTTCAAGAAACTGAACCCACCCAAATGTTCTTTCAGGAACATTTTGCATATTTATGTAGAAGTCCTAAAGTTTCCATGACTTTGCAGTTTGCTATTAACATTTTGTGTAGACTTTGTCCTAGCTAAAGATATATGAACACATTTTACATAGAGCCCAAATGCTGGCCAGACCTTCCTTATGCATAAAAGACAGATCTTTCCCTTGGAACTAATTTCCCCTAAGATATATTACAGAATGTGTTACATTTTTCTTGGCCAGCAAGAAAGCCATGCTCTCTTCAATATCAAATGAGTAAGTTGATATACTAAGAATTTTCAATAATCTCAAATTTCTAGACTAATAAGGAAATAGAGCCATTTTTTTAAAAAATAAAAAATCTGCTTAGGCTTCTAGTCTGGCATGTAAAAGGCCTGCAAGTCACCACTCCAGCCTAACAACAAATGAAAAGATGAACAAATTGAAATATTAGCAATTCATCTCAGTTCTGTCCGAAAAGTGAGGTCACAGGGCAAACCACTGCCCTTGGAATTGGAGAGACAGCAAACAAATAGAGAGAATCACCACTTAACCTGAGCAGAATCTCAACACAGAGATCTTGATAGATTGTTGCAGATTCAGTGTGGACAAATCTAAGAACTCTTAAAAATTACAAGGTAACCCTGAAATGGGGGAGGAGGCCCACACTTTCTTTGTTCTTTTTACCTCCAAGAACTTCACCAGCTAGGCAGAGAAAAGTCTCCTTCTGCTTTAATCAGAATCTTAATAAGAATTTAATCCGCTGAAGTTTTTATTTGTCAGAGCAGAGCTGACCTACAGTAAAGGAAATATCTAACTCTAGCCATCCCATTCAACCTAAGTGAAGAGGGGTAGATGAGAAACATGTCTAGTATTCCCAGTCCAGAAGCAGAGATTGACTAAAACACTGAAACCTAGTCGTAGGACTCCAGAATGCTACTCTGTCTGATACCCTACCTCTACATTGTAGTGGCCCATGACTTAAAACCTATTTAACACAGTTCCTTTTACCTAGTATGTCATGATAGCAATGAAAAACTTACAAAACATCTGAAGGGAAAAAAACAGTACAGTCTTAAAAGACAGAACAAGGATCAAAATTAGACTCAAAATATGAGAATTATGTTGGAATTATCAGATCAGTATTTTTTTAAAAATAATGATTAATCTGCTAAGGATTCTAATGGATAAAGTAGATAGCAGGTACAAACGGGCAACGTAAGCAGATCGATGGAGAATCTAAGAAATAAGTAAAAAAATAACAAAATTAAAACAAAAACCTGAAGACTAAAGTCATTAAAACAGCAATAAAGAATGCCCTTGACAGACAGGCTTATAACTACATTGGGCAC
Source organism: Marmota marmota marmota (assembly GCF_001458135.2). Taxonomy (NCBI): domain Eukaryota; kingdom Metazoa; phylum Chordata; class Mammalia; order Rodentia; family Sciuridae; genus Marmota; species Marmota marmota. Next base: position 730 of record NW_026000680.1, on the reverse strand, counting down.
AAGTGAGGAAAAAATCCTCTGAGCTTGAGGATTTCTTTTCTTTTTTTTTCTTTTTTTTCATTGGTTGTTCATAACATTACAAAGCTCATGACATATCATCTTTCATACATTTGACTCAATTGGGTTATGAACTCCCATTTTTACCCCAAATACAAATTGCAGAATCACATCGGTAACACATCCACGTTTTTACATAATGCCATATTAGTGACTGTTGTATTCTGCTACCTTCCCTATCCCCTACTATCCCCCTCCCCTCCCCTTCCATCTTCTCTCTCTACCCCATCTGCTGTTATTCAATTCTCTCCCTTGTTGTTTTTTCCCCCTTTCCCCTCACAACCTCTTATATGTAATTTTGTGTAACAATGAGGGTCTCCTTCCAGTTCCATGCAATTTCCCTTCTCTCTCCCTTTTCCTCCCACCACTCGTCTCTGTTTAATGTTAATCTTTTCCTCATGCTCTCCTCCCTGCTCTGTTCTTAGTTGCTCTCCTTATATCAAATAAGACACTTGGCATTTGTTTTTTAGGGATTGGCTAGCTTCACTTAGCATAATCTGCTCTAATGCCATCCATTTCCCTGCAAATTCCATGATTTTGTCATTTTTTCAGTGCTGCATAATACTCCATTGTGTATAAAAGCCACATTTTTTTTTCATCCATTCGTCTATTGAAGGGCATCTTAGTTGGTTCCACAGTCTTGCTATTGTGAACTTGTGCTGCTATGAACATC
>NW_026000679.1:0-2476 GCF_001458135.2 Marmota marmota marmota | reverse complement strand
TCTCTCTCTCTCTCTCTCTCTCTCTCTCTCTCTCTCTCTCTCTCTCTCTTTTTCTCTCTCTCTCTCTCTTTACATAAAATTAATTTAGAGGCAAAAGAAGGGCAACTTTCCCTGTGTCTACTCATATTGAACTTTTTGATGAGACTTTCTACAAACTTTCTAGATAGCATGTTTCAAATGTACAGCAGCACTTTATAGTGAATGTTCACTAAGGAGCTTCTGAGAAACAATCAATCAAACTGTGTGCAAAAGTAATTGGCTGTTCTGTAATGTAATTCTTTAGTATCTAAATTTTGCCTTTCCAAACAAGGTCTGATTTTAAACTTATAAGCAAATGCATATATGGAGCAGCAGATTTTTAAAAAGTTGTTCCAAACATCCAACTGTTTGTTTGATAAGCCAGGATATATTGTAACTAAATACAAGTAAAGCAGATAGAAATAACTGCAAAATAAACCCAGAAATACAGAATCAAATTCTTGTGGTAGAGAATTATGAAACTTTAGAGCTGGAAGAGATCATCTTACAGAAAACAAAATTGAAATACAATTTCACAATTCCACAGACACTGCACAGCTCTGGAGTTTATATTTCCTAGACCCAAGTTCATTTTTAAATCTCATTAATCACAGTTAGTAAATGGTAGTTAATTTATTTATTCTATTCTATCAAGATAAATAGAATCTTATGGAAACAAAATTCTGAAAAATACTATCAACACATTTTACTTATGTAAATAGGCTCCATTGAACCAACTAAGTTAAAGGTGCACATCACTTAGGGACAAGGACATGTTCTGAGAAATGTGGCACTAGATGACTTTACTGTGCAAGCACTGTAGCACATACTTTCACGAGCTCGGATGGTTATGTTGTCACTAGGTGATAAAACTTTTTTTTTTTCATTTTTCACTTAGTTTTACTTTTCATTAAAATACTTTTAACTAGCACATAAAAGCATAAAAATTGTACAATATAATAGGTCAACATGCTACTTCAATACAGATATACATTGTGTGATGTTTAAAGCAGATTAAACTTATCTGCTCAAAAAGTTATCATTTCTTTATGATAAAAACTCCCCAGATCCTTTCTTCTATTTTTTTTTGAAATGTACAGTATATTAGTGTTACTTATAGTCACATTACTGTGCAATAGTATACTAGAATTTCTTTCTCCTGTCTAACTGTTACTTGGTACTGATTGATCAACATTTCCCCACCTTTACCTCCCACCTAAACTTCTTGTAACCACTATACTATTTTCAACTTCTATGAGATCAATTTGTTTTTTGCATTTTTTGTAAGGGTGAAATCATGTGGTACCTGTTTTTCTGTGCTTAACATAATAATTTTCAATTCTATCTATGTTGCCTCAAGTAACAGGATTTCATTTTTTTTGTGGCTGAATAATATCACATTGTGTATATGTACCACATTTTCTTTATCTATTCATCATCTGAGAGACACTCTGGTTGTTTCCATTTCTTATTCACTATTGAATAGTGCTGCAATGAACATGAGATTGCAGATGTGTTTTGGATGTACTGATTTCATTTTGCTCAAATATATACCCAGGAGTAAGATTGCTGGGTCATATGGTAGTTCTATTTTTAACTTTCTGAGGACCCTCCATACTGCATTCCATAATAGCTGTACTAATTTAAAATCCCATCAACTGTGTGCAAGTATCTCTTTTCCTCTGCATCCTTGCCAGCATTTATTATCTTTAGTTATGTAATACAGTTTTATGAGACCACCATTTTATATGCATTCTGTCATTGAAAAAATTGTTATGTGGTACACGACTGTATTTCAAAAATATCTGTGATTATTAAAACAATGAATAAGTTGTGAGAGTTGGAAAACTTTGTATCTTTGGTTTTTGCATGCTATATTTTAATATTCCAGCTAGAATGAATATTTATTATATTTAAAATTTTTCTTTAGAAGAGGCATTGGTGCAGTTGAAATTTGTTAATAATGTAGGTAAAATGTTATTATTTTATCACAAATTTAAAATGTTATAATTTTTATGACCTACTGTTCATTAACTTATGGAGATTCTATTGACAATGAAGTACAATACAAAACGTGATCTTTATGCATGTTTTGAACTTACAAATTCTAGAAAATCATATATTCTTTCTTTTATAATCTGAACTGCATTAAAATATAAATTGCACATAAAATATAATGTGATATCTTTTACTTCTTCTTTTTCTCTCTCATAAATGCTACTTTCATCTTGGAACTTTATTTTTACTAAGCAGACTGAAAATGCAAACTTGTGATACAATAACAAATATTTCTGATCCCCAAAAATACTATTTTAGCATTGATTTTGTCACCTAACATGTAGTACAATTGCATCTTATTTATCAAAATTAATCCCAAGTTGTGTGTGTGTGTGTGTGTGTGTATTGACAATGAAGTACAATACAAAACATGATCTTTATATATATATATATATATATA
>NW_026000678.1:0-2476 GCF_001458135.2 Marmota marmota marmota | reverse complement strand
GGGGGGAGGAGAAGCAATGGCAGCTCTAGCTACCAGCTTGAATGCAGAATGAACCCATGACTTCTGTTATCTTTTCTGATTAAAGAAACACATGTTCACTGTGGAAAATTTAGAAAACAAAAGTTCAGGAGAGATGCTGAGCCCGAGGCCCTGTCTGTCACTCACAGGGTCAGCGTGAACCGCGAGACCAGAAGAGCTTTCGGAGGCCTTAAGCCCCCCAGACCCAAGTTTGAATCCTGCCTCTGTCCCCACCAGCTGTGCAGTCTGGAAGTCGAACCAGGATGCTAAGGTCCACGGGTGGTGTCCACGGGAGGGTCAGGTGCACTTATATTTAAGCGGCTAGGGCTAGCATGGTCTGTGACTGCCCCATAAAACCCGGCTTCCTGCATGTTACCCTCTCGTCTCGCTGCTCTCTGCTATGATCTGCAACAACCCAGGCGGGGACTCTCCGGGACTCAGTGTGGGTGGGTTCCAGGTCCCACCCTGCCCCACCCTTCCGCATCGGGGCAATCAGCATGGTAGAGACAGTGGAAGGAGAAAAGGCTGAGCCCCAGCAGGTGCTAGCACGCGGATATGGGCGGGCCGGTGGCCAGGACAGTGTGGGCAAGGGCGTGACAGGGGCTGTGGGCGTGGCAGTGGGCAGGCTGTGTGAGTGTGGGCGTGGCAGTACAGCTGTGAGCGTGGCGATGGGCGGGACCATGTGGGCGTGGTAATGGGCGGGACTGTGTGGGTATGGGCGTGGCACTATGCGTGGGCGTGGCCGTGGGTTGCAGGGAGTTGCTGTAGGGGCGTGGCGGTAGCTTTGGGCCTGAGGACAGGTATGGGCGTGGCTGTGGCTGTTGGTGGGGCAACCGTGGGCGTGGCATCGGCCGTGGGCGTGGCATTTGCCCTCCCTTGTGAACCTTTGTGAGCCCTCCCGGCTTCTCAAGACTGCAGGAGATGGCACAGCTAGGGACGGGGAATCACGCCAGGCGCACAGCAAAACAAATAAATATTACACATTTTGGTAAAATTATTATTATTGATTTGTTATTATCACTCTCATTACTTCATTCATGAGCAGGGACAGCAAGGTTCAAAGGATAAATCCACACAGAGGAGTGTTTTGTTTAGTTCAGACATGGCATTAAACAAGAAGGAAAAAAATGGAATCCGTTGCCAATATCCATCAGGGATTATGCTAAAAATGCAAATGTCTGGTTTCTTTTAAAACATAAAGAGCAGATGACCCTGGGCCTGGTTCTCGTCCAGCCACATGCAGTGGAGCCCAAGAACCTCTGGCTCCCAGCGGAGCTTCTGTGCATTCCCCACCCGGGCTCCTTCCACAGCTCCCACCCGCCCCAGCCCCAAGGGCGTTGGAGTTTGTGACCCTTGCTCAATTCCTCAAGTCCCACCTTCCTTCAAAATCCCTGAACCTTTTTTCTTGGTCTTGTACTTCTGTTTTTTTTAATATGAAGTACTCAAAGTAGCAACGGAAGAATAGATAATGAACAAGATTAAGTATCCCCTCAGGAAATCCTCAGCAACAGTAAGTGCCAGATAATGGACAAGGATAAAGATAGGATCATACTGAAAAGAGGACAGCCATACAGCCGTCTGTGACAGACTCCCCACGTGAGCCAAAAAAAGGGCTGCCAGAACCCAAGGATCAAAAGTTCTAAAGTTTTTTTTGGGCCCTCCCAATTTGCGGTGGTTAATTTTACTTGTTGACTGAGCCAGAAGGTGCTCAGATATTTGGTCCAACAGGACTCTGGGTGTGTCTGTGAGGGTGTCTCTGGAAAAGATCAACATGGAAAGGTCAGTGAATGCTCCTTTGACTGAGATAAATGGCCCCTCCTAATGTGGTGGGCTCCTCCTAATCAGTGGAAGGTCTCAGTGGAGCAAAAAGGCTGCCCAGCCTCAGGTGAGGGCAGCTTCTCTTGCCCTTGAGGCTTGAGCTAGGTCACAAGCTTTTTCCTGCCTTGGACTCAGTTTTTCCCGGAGCTCGAGGCTGGAATTATTCACCCCCCTCTACTGGGTCTCCTGCAGGCTGCATGCACACCTTGGGACTTCTCAGCCTCTAGATCCCCATGAGCCAATTCCTCATGACACACACGTGACCCACTGGTCCTGTCTCTCTGAAGAACCCTGACTAAAGATGTGTTATCAAACTGATGTTATCAGTGCTCAGAACCAATGGAGGATCACAATCAACGAACCCCGAGTTGCCCATTTCTTCCCACAAACCGACTTTTACCGGGGAAGGCCCCTGTGGGCTCATCGGCCGCTCTGGGCTGCGACAGTGTCTGGTCCTCATCCTGAGTTCCCCGCTGTGGATCCTCAGTGATCTTGGGCTGGGGGGGGTCTCCTACCCTAAAGCCCGGGGAAGGGTCCCCAGGGACCACTGACCAGAGAGCACAGCTCCCCAGGACCCTCTGCTTCTGCCTGCCGGCTCCTCCCTTCCCGCCCAGTTCTCTGCATCCTGGTCTCAGCAAGA
>NW_026000677.1:0-2476 GCF_001458135.2 Marmota marmota marmota | reverse complement strand
CTTTTTTTTTTTTTTTTTTTTTTGAGTACCAGGGTTCAGTTTTGGGTGGTAGAGCACTTGCCTAGCATATCTGAGGTTCTCGGCTCTATCCATAGGAAAAAATAAACAAAAAAACTTTTATATTTTTATTTTTGAACATTTGCTAAGACTGTCTCAAAAAATAAATATATAAGGAATGAGGATGTAGCTCTGTGATAAAGTGCCCCTAGGTTCAATCCCCAGTCCAAACAAATAAACAAACAAAAATTCCAATTCCAATTCTCCATCCTATCCAATATGTCATTACTGCCATTCATTTCACTTTTACATCAGCATATATCTAAATATATGAATGTGTATTAAAAATATCCATTTGGAAACATTATCACAATTATCTTGAACACTGTTATCTGTTAGATCTGTAAGAAAAATGTTTTATTTTACCTTTCTTATTTCTTCTCTTATGTTCTTCCTGTCTTTTGTAAATCCATGTTTTCAGTTTTGTGAGTTTCTATTGAGATGTCCTTAAGCTCCGAGATTCTTTTCTCAGCTGTTTCTAGTCTCTGAATATGCCCATCAAGACCATTCTGCACTTATATTACAGCTTTTTTTGTTCTCCAGCATTGCTTTTTGATTCTTTCTTAGAATTCCCTTCTCTCTGCTTAAATTGCCATTTGTTTTGCATGCTGCCTATTTTATTCATTAGCACCCTTAGCATATTAATCATCATTTTAAAAAATTTCTGGTCTGATAATTCTAACATGTTTGCCATATTGAGTCTGGTTCTCATACTTTCTTTGTCTTTTCAAACTGTGTTTTGGTGGTGGTGGATTTTTTATTGTTATTTGCCTCTTAGAGTGCATTGTACTTTTTTCTCTTGATAATTTTTCTATTAGTGAATTGTAGTTTGTTCATAACATTGGAGTTTATTTGGGCATAATTATATAAGCATGGAGTATAATTTGCTCCAATGTACTTTTTTTTTGATAGTCAGACACTATGTATTCTGTAAAAGGAGTAGCTGTAAATAGGTTTTTCAATGTGTTTTTGAGATGTGAATAGAGGGGAAGTATTCTGTAGCCCAGTGAATGGGTAGGTCCTAGTCTCTTAATGAATCTGTGCCCCTGGCATGTGAAGTTCAGAGGTGTTTCTCAGACCCATGCTTGCCAGCCTCCCCCACTTTCCTCCAGGAAGGGCAGAATTTAACTGGGATGTGTTAGGCTCTGATATAAACCCAGTAGGTGAGGCTTTGGTAAAATAGTTTCTTCTGAGGGTTAGACCTTCTTGAGAATAACTGAATTCTCTGGTATATAGCAGAATGGCTGCTTTACCACTTATGCCTAAAGCTCTATAGATTTTTCTCAGATATTCATTGTGAGAACCTGGTTGAGCTCCTGTATGTAAAACTCACAAAGTGTAGGGATCCTCCTATATTTGAATCTCCTTGGAGTTTTTGACTGTGAGCACTGAGACTTCAGAAATTGTTAATTACAGTTTAGGTTTTCCTGAACTTATTCTGAGCAAGATTTCTGCTTGTGGGTTTCTATATCAAATTGCATATCTACCTATCTGCCTCTCCAGTTTTGGAGGTAGTGGTTATTCTGTATTCTTCCAAATTTTGTTGTTACCATATTCTCTTTCAGCAATCCATTACCATGATCTCACTTAGATTTTATTATGAGTAGAACTCTCCTACCTCTAAGTCTTACCTTTCAGAATCCTACTCTTACTCCAGACTCCCAACTTATTCCTTCACTTTATATAGCACACTGTCAATTTAACCTCATTCTGATATTTTTACTTTCTCTGACCCTAACAGTACCTTACAATATATCCTTCTTTTCTGAATCTTAAGTTCATCTCCATCCTTTAGATGACTTTCTCACCATTGTCCTCCTTGTTTTTCAATTGCTCATTCTTGTATCAGAATTCCAGTTCAGCCTCTCTATTTCTATAGCCAGGTTGCTGAACATATCTGGTAGAAATCTCATACTGTCCAGATTGGTGTCTTTTATCCATTTCAGAGTGTGGTGCCCATTCTCAGATGCTACTGTATAACTCAAAGATTCTCAAAGAAGGCATCCTTTTGCTTGGGTATAGAAAAAGACTTTTTTAATGTGAAGGTCCATATAAAAATAACAACAAAGTGTGTTCCTGAAAATAGAAAATGTTGATAACTGAAGTGCGACATAGCAGTTAACAAATGAAAGAAACCAATTCTTCAGATGTCTCTGTGATACCATTCCTCAGGCTGCTCAGAACCTCAAGATTTAGAATGGCGTACAGTTCCTACACCCACTTTTATCACACGTCTGCATATCTCAATGCCTTATTCTTTCTCCTACTCAAAGCTCTAGTGTTCTTTATTTTCATGATTCCATTTCTTCCTGACTTCTCCAAAATCTTTCCATCATTGATGATAACCTCTCTTCATTGTTCTGTGAAAAGGGTTAAAGTACAAGGAGCAAAAGTAAAAAAAAAAAAAAAAAAAAAAAAA
>NW_026000676.1:0-2476 GCF_001458135.2 Marmota marmota marmota | reverse complement strand
GTGGGACTGGGGATTGAACCCATGGCCTTATGCATGGGAGGGAAGCACTCTACCAACTGATCTATATCCCCAACCTGCATTAGGGCTTCTTAAAGGCTTCCTAGGTGATTCCAATATATAGTAAATTTTGAGAACCATTGTCCTAGTGTTTAAAGAAACTATAGTCTAAGTTGAGTGCTTCTAGTTAATTTATAGCAAGGGTACCAGAACATGATTCAGTTTTTCTCACTGAAAGTACTGTTGCTGTTAAATATTTTAGACTTTTAAAGGCTTTCAAGGGTGGGAATTTTTTTTTTTTAGGTAAAGCCATTCCTTTAGTGCATGCCGAGTTATAATTGTTGGGGTTAAGGACTGAAAAAAATTTAAAGGGCTTATTATTTAATTATTCTTTTCTTAAGGTCCTATTAAAACTTCACGAAGTAAAAATAAAATCTTGGAAAAACACTTGAAAACTGTGGAGAATATGGCTTGGAAGAATGGGTTAGCTCCAGACGCAATTGACATTCTATTAAATGCAGCACTCAGTGGCAAATTTGGTATGTCAAGTGGATACATTTGTCATGTGTTTGCTATTGGTTTTGCCTTTCAGACTTTGAATTAGATTGTTCATTGGAATCAGTTGCAGTTCTTTATTTTGCTATTCTCTTAAGATTAATCTGGTAAGATTATAAAATAGCCTTTCTTGTGTTCAGAGTACTTTATGAGCCCCAAATTTTTGTTTGTGTATTGCTGAAATGACCAATTATCACCTCTTTACAAATTAAACGTGGAATCTTGTCACCAAACATGGAATCATTTTTAGTTTTTTTTCTTTTTTTGATTAAGCATAGATAATATTTTATTATTTTATTTTATTTATTTATTTTATTTTTTTTTTTTAATATTTTATTTTTAAGTTTTTCGGCGGACACAACATCTTTGTATGTGGTGCTGAGGATCGAACCAGGGCCACACGCACACCAGGCGAGCGCGCTACCGCTTGAGCCACATCCCCAGCCCTTTATTTATTTTTTGAAAATATTTTAAATAATGTTTCTGCAAGGAATTTTAGAGATCACTTAGTCTATTTCATTGCTTTTAGGTTTACTTATCTAGGACAAGTTTCTATTTGCACTGCTTTCATTCTAGTGTCTGTGACCTTAACAGTCAAAATGCTTTTTCTTTTGTGTAAATGTTTCTTTTTCTGTTCTCAGATTATTGATTGGTGGATTGGGTAGGAGAGGTTCTTAGAAATAACACCTGGTCAATATTATTTTTACTTGAAAAGATTTCTTTCAACCTTCACTCATCTAAATTCAGAATTGCAAGGTATTTTAGTCCCTAAACATACCCATTTTAAAGAGGAGGAAATATTCCTAGAATAATTAGAGACTTTCCTTTTTTTTTTTTTTCTTTTGGTACCGGGGGTTGATCTCAGGGGCACTCCACCACTGAGCCACATCCCCAGCCCTATTTTGTATTTTATTTAGAGACAGGGTCTCACTGAGTTACTTAGCACCTGGCTTTTGCTGAGGCTGGCTGTGAACTTGTGATCTTCTTTGCCTCAGCCTCTCGAGCTACTGAGGTTACATGGCATGTTGCCACTGCACCGGCAAAACTTTCCTTTTTTTTTTTTTTCCTAAGTTTTTTTTTAATTGTAAATGGACACAAAATCTTTATTTTACTTATGTATTTTTATGTGGTGCTGAAAATCGAACTCAGTGCCTCATGCATGCGAGGCAAGCGCTCTACCACTGAGCTACAATCCCAGCCCAAGACTTTCTTATTGTCAGAGCAAAAACTGGGGAAATTAGATCTCCTATTGCACTTATACTGTACTACATGGCTAATGCTTTTTTTCCTACTTAAAAAAACAAACTAATACATTCATCAATACTGAATTCTTTTAATACTAAGTATTTCTTGACCCTGTGTATTAGCTTCCTTTGAGTATACTGGAGCATCCAATTTACAAGTGTGTGTGTGTGTGTGTGTGTGTGTGTGTGTGTGTGTGTGTTTTAAAGTAACAACACTGTACTAACTAAATTCAATCTGTGACTCAAGTATTCTTTTTTCCTCTTTTACCTGATTAGTTCTGTGTGTTTTCTTAGAAAATTAAGTTAGACCTAATAAAACTGACTTTTATTCTTGTAGGTAATGGTTTCAAATTGTTTGGTTCTAATACCTTTCCAGGAGTCCATGTTGATTAGTGTCTATCAAGATCAATTTTACCACTCAATTATCCCATTAAAAGATGTATAGAATGTACATTTTTTATATTTTGGAATTTAGTGATATTAATGGTTAGGGAGTTTTCATGTTATATGCCATTGTGTTTCAAAAGGCATGTCTCAGGCTCTGGAAACTTGTACATAACAATTTAAAGTGAAACACTCTGCCTCTCTGTTTTCATTTTTCTGTTGGGCTGGAATTTATCGAGGTTGAATATGACCTCCTTAATTCCTTTTCCCTTTTTTTTTTTTTTTTTTTTTTTTTT
>NW_026000675.1:0-2476 GCF_001458135.2 Marmota marmota marmota | reverse complement strand
TGACTGCAGCTCCTGGGGGAGTGGCCCCCACACAAGTGCCATCCGCCTGGGCAGGGCCCTGGCTTCCAGCAGCTGAGAGCCTCATGCAGATGTGGGCTGTGGCCTGCTGAGCAGATGAGCCACACTTACAACACCTGAGAGGAGCTCCCGGCAGAGGGGGCGGTTTGGGGACCCCCACTGCAGCGTGGCCTTGACCTCTCATGGTCAGACATGCAGGTGGGGAAGGCAGTGCCTGGAGGAGTGCAGGCCCAGGGCCCAGGGCCCTACAGCAGCCCCCACCCCACTCCCATGCAGGAGTCCGGTGACACGGACCTGCAGTGAGGGGAACATCCCCATCTGTCCTTGGGTGGATGGGCTTCCACAGACAAAGGCCAAGCCGAGGCTGACCCAGCATAGACTTTAAGCTGTCCAAGCCACTGCGAAGCTGATGTCACGGGCAGTTCTCCCCAGTGGCCCAGGTGCCAGAGACTGAGCAGGAAAGGCCGACGAGCTGCGGACTTGGGGCAGCACCTCCAGGAAGGGCTTGACTGCTACTCCCTGGGAGAGAGCAGAGCATGCCTGGGCACCTCTTCCCCCCAGCCCCCACCCCCGGGTGGAGGGCGTGTGCACCCCACCCCTGGCCGGGAGGAGCTAGAGCAGCAAGGCTCTGGCCGGCCTGTGCAGGTGGCTTGCATTTTGGCAACCGAAGTCTCTCTCCTCTGACACCATTGAGTCCCTACAGAGGTTGCTGGTGGCTGAGTCCCTACAGAGGTTGTTGTGGCTGTCCCAATTCTCACTCATCTCAGGGTGTTTCTGGCCCCCTCCTGACTTCCAGGACCCACAGCTGCTGAGGGGGTGACGTTGTCCACACAGGTGTGAGTTTCCCAGATTTCTAGTTTCCTCCCACTGTGGGTATATGTCTCCCCCATGCCCAGTCTTGCCTTGTGACCCAGCATGGGGTCTGTCCTGGGGAATTTCCACGTGCACGTAAGAAGAAGGTGCCCTGCTGATGTTGGGTGCAGGTTCTGTCGGTGTTGGCCTCACACCTGTTGGCCTCCTGCCTCAGCCTCCTGAGTTGCTGAGATCACAGGTGTGCACCACCAACGCCCCACGTCTCTCCATTCTCCAAGTGGGCATTTATGTCTCCAACGACTGCTGCTGGACTGTCCATCGCTCTCCTTTTCTGTTTGCCTTTCACCTTCTAATTCTCTGGGGCTTTAATCTTGTTCACATGACCTCATTTTTTTGTGTGTGGGTTTTAACTTTCCCTGGTAATGGACGTAGATGCTATTCAAATTCAGAGCATCTTACTGTTGGCCTTTTACTAAAGAAACACCTTTTTCTAAAATAATTTTATTATCATTACAATTGTCATACACAAATTATACTAAACTAGGTCTGCATTTTAGGAAGTGACATCAGAGGGACTGTCCTGGGAAGGCCAGCCCCTTAGAGGATGTGTCTGTGACTGCCTGCTGCTCGGAGGCTCCTGTGCCCTCTGGCAACTCCATCCCCACTGTTGCAACGACAGTTTTCTGATTATTTCCTTATAGTTGTATTCAGTTATGTCTTTTTGGATCTTATCACTGAAGAATTGTAGTGTGATGGCTAATCTCATTGTGTCCCTTCTGACAAGCTCTAGTGGACATGGTAGCCAGACAGGACCTGGGATGGCCAGGGACTCCCTGTAGGGAGTGAGTTCACAGCCGTGGGTGCACATCATCCGTGGCCTTAACTTGGTGAATGTTCCCTGGAGACCCATTTCCAAACCCACACTGCTCACTAGTGGGTCCAGGATGGTGCCCAAAGGAGAAGCAGGTATGCAGTCTGTGGGTAGTAACCCTAACTGCCACAGGTGAAGCCTGCACACCCTCCAGCTCTGCCACGCCACTTATTGAGTGGGAACTGTATAATTTTTAAAAAACTGCAATGATCTATATTTAAAGGTGCATGAGCTGGCAGTTAGGCTGATGCATGTTTATCTCTTCACTTTTGTGGTGGCAACACTTATGACCCACTCAATCTGCAATTCTGAAAGAAACAACACGCTGTGTGAACAGGAGACGTCTTGCTGTGTGTCATGCGTGCATCACGGGAGCTCTGTTCCCAGGGACCAGCAGTGCTCCGTCCTGCCCTGTCCCCGCCCCGTCCCCGTCCCTGGGAACCCGTCCCCGCCCCTGGGAACCCGTCCTGTGCTGCTGTGAGCACAACAGCTCAGATTCACGCGCAGGTAAGACCCAGCGGCCTGTGCCTTCCTGACACTCCACCAGCCGGGTGTCTTCCTGCTCCTCCAGTGCTGAGTGAAAGGACTCCCCCTTCCTGAGGCTGCCTGCATCCTCCTGTGCATGCACATGGCAGCTTCCTCTCCCGTCCACCTGCTGACGGACAGTTCCTTTCCATGTCGTGCCTGATGCTGCACAGAACACGGGAGGGCCGACACCTCTGAGGTGCTGATTGTTCCTTTGGGCATATGACCTGGGGTGGGTTGCTGGATCAC
>NW_026000674.1:0-8924 GCF_001458135.2 Marmota marmota marmota | reverse complement strand
GAGAAGGGAAATTGCATGGAAATGGAAGGAGACCCTCAGAGTTATACAAAAGTACATACAAGAGGAAGTGAGGGGAAAGGGAAAAATAATACAAGGGGGAAAAATGAATGTCAGTAGAGGGGGTAGAGAGAGAAGAGGCGAGGGGAGGGGGGATAGTAGAGGATAGGAAAGGCAGCAGAACACAACAGACACTAGTATGGCAATATGTAAATCAATGGATGTGTAACTGATGTGATTCTGCAATCTGTATATGGGGTAAAAATGGGAGCTCATAACCCACTTGAATCAAAGTGTGAAATATGATATATCAAGAACTATGTAATGTTTTGAACAGCCAACAATAAAAAATTTAAAAAAAAAATCAAGGAAATACAAATTAAAAAAAAAAGAATTGAAATGCATTTTGCTGTCATATATAAATGAAAAAAAAATTAAAGATCTACATCAAATTTAACTACTGCTTTATGATATGCATCTTATGGACATTTATTTGAATCAATTTCCTTAAAATGATTCTCTACAAAATTATACTAATGTGTCAAATTATATTCATGGACCTTGGGACAGTGAATTCCAAGAAACTCTCCTTAATTTGGCTGCCCAAGTTGTAAAAACTAATTCTAGTCAAATTAAGATACCCGTGGTTTCCACTTTCTTTTAATGTGAGCTACATACCTACTTGACCAATGACAAAAGTTAATTTTATGGTTTAATCCCTACAGTCTCTTAATATATGGTATATTAGGTATATAGGCATATTAGGTATATAGGTATATATGTTAAACTTGTTTGTTATCTAATGTCTTATTAACTGTACGCCTGGAGTTGAACATAAAGTTGTCTTAATAACTAAGGTTTTTCAAAACTTAGAGGGTGGAACTGTTGCAGGGCCTGACCTTGAACCTATATGGGGGAATGCTTATCTTGCTCATTGTGCAGAAGGGAAGCTCTAATATAGAATGCTATGTTTTGGTACAAAATGCTGTCAGAATACTGGCAAGTGCAATTTTCTTGCTCCTTTGACAAGGATTTATTTCCTCTGTAGGTGCAAGATCAGCCTAACTGTCAGTTTCTAGACTCTTTTTGTCTGGACTCCCATAAGACAGTATGTTGTTTATGACCTCTGGTCTATCATGACTGCTATATGTAAATTGGAACATATCCACTATAAAGCTATTTTTGCTGTGCAATAAAGCAGATGCTGTTCTCTGAAACCATCTCTGGAGAGGTTTCTCTATGTCCTCAAGCTCCCACAGTCAATGCCAGAAGGGCAGGCCCCTCAGCAAATTTTTTTTCATTTGTTTGTTTGTTTTAATATTATTTTATTTTTGTTTTTCCTGTCAGACTGTCTGTATAAGTCTCAGGTTTCAAAGAATTCCTAATCTTTGGGGAGACTACCAAGAGATCAGCAACATTGTTTCAAGTAGAAGTAGCTCTTTCATTTTTGATGATAGACCAAAAAGCAAGTTTTATCCTAGCTATGTACTAGTATGTGATGTTGAAAATAATGTTTAACTTTCTTTGTTATGGGAGCTTGTCCTGGGCATTATGGGATACTTAGAAGCATTCCAAGCCTTATCCACCAGAGATTCTAGTAACATACCCAGAGAAGTCAAAATTGGAACTTTCTCCAGACTTTGCCAAATATCCCCAAGGGCTCAAAAATATTCCATTGTATAAGTATAGCACATCTATTTTGATGAGTCATTCATTGGTTGATGGATATTTGAGGTGTTTCCACATTCTGATCATTATAAATAATGCTACCATAAATGTTTGCGTATATCCAGGCAATGTGGTGCATGCCTGTAATTTCAACAACTCATGGCTATTTTGGGGATCAAAAGTTTAAGGCCAGTCTTAGCAATTTAGCAAGAATCTGTCATAAAAGTAAAAAGTATAAAGGACTCTGGATGTCGCATGATAAAACACCCCTGTTTTCAATTCCCATTGCCCAAAGCAAATAAACAACTAAAAAATTAAAAGTTTGTAAATAATTTTTTTTAATTTTTATTTGTTTTTTTAGTATGTATAATAGTAGAATGTATTTTGCAATATAATACTATGTGTAAATTTTACTGTGAATGTAAGCACAGTCTGCCTTCAGAATCAATGAGTTCCACATCCACGCATTCAAATAAACTGGAGAGAAAATAAAAAAAGAAAAATTCATATATATTGAAAATGTACAGAATTTTTGTCATTCTCAAACAATACAATACATAGAATTTGCATAATATTATGTATTATAAATCATTTACATTTAATTTCAAGCATACAGAAAGGTTTGCAAAGATTAAATGCAGATATTATAACATTTTAAATAAAGGATGAGAGCATTTGCAAATGTTAGAGGGCTTCTGGAACCAACCCTCCAAAATCCTCAATTTCTTTTGGGAATTAACTCTAAAAATTTTTCCATGACCCTTATTAAATACTGTAAAGTTGAGTTTATGCAAGGAGAGGCTATCAAAGTAGGTTTAGGAACCTGGGTAACTGAGATCTTTCAGGGGAAGACAGAGATTTGGTTCAACTATGAATACAATAAGAACAGGGGAGGGTTTAAAGTCAAGGAGTAGAGTGAAAGTCACTGGATGGACAATTAGTAAGAGAAAACATCAGAGGCAAGGAAAATTCTTGCTGAACCAACTGAACAGAATTTTTGCTGAAGGCAGGCCAGAGTAATAAGATATCTAGTCAGATATCCAGGGTGAGAAATAACTTGATTTAGCAGGTTGATCAGGGTTATTGCTCAAACTGGATGCTACGACTACAGAGAAGAGCATTCCCAAATACAGCATCCTGCAGAGACGGGAGGAAAGCACTTGAAAAGGCAGGAAGTGACAATGTAGGTTAATGTCCCCACAGGACAACATCCAGAAGAGTCTGAAAGACAGCACCTGGGACAGCAGGAGGTGACAGTGCAGGTTAACTTACCCAAGTGAGAGGTTGTACTATTGTCTGGAGAAGAGCATCTAGGAAGGCAAATGGTGACAGCATGGATTAATGTTCCCAAGTGAGAATTTTTGATAAATTCTAAAGAACAACACATGAGCAGACAGGGAGTGAGAGCACAGCTGAACACTCCCAAGGGACAACTTCCAGGAGAGTCTAGAGGAGAACACATAGGCAAGCAGGAGGTGGCAGCATTGGTGAACATTCCTAAGGAATAATTCCCAGCAAATTCTGGAGGACAGCACCTGGATGGTGACTCCAGTCCCCAGTGTGAAGCAAATGATTTCAGATCAATTTTATTTGCTCTGACAAAATAGAGTGAAGACAGAAACTGAAGATTCTGTGAGCCAATAGAGAATTTTGACAACACATCAAGGGTATTTTGGGGCATAGGCAGCTCATGACATTTCACCCTTACAAGTTTGTTTATAAATGTATAATGAAACATTCTACCGTAGAGGGATCTGCAATAGCAATTAAGTCTGCTCCCAAAAATAGGCTGGAGTTTTGAATATTAGAAATGAAGATATGGAGAATTCATTTCATTATTTCAATGGCGAGGTGACAGAGACACAGGCACAGATGAAAAGACAGAGAAACAGGGATGTGGAGACACAGAAACAGAGACAGAGAGACATAAACTGGCAGCAAGAAACAGGTGGAGAGAGGAAAAGGTAGAGAGAGAGAGAGGGAGAGAGAGAGAGAGAGAGAGGCAGAGTCCTCCCTGCTCACTGGACCCCTCCTCACCTGCACCCCTCCAAGTACCACCCAGCCCTGCACTGGCATCCCCCCTCATCTGCAGCAGGTGGTAGCACCACACATCAGTCACCTCTGAAAATGTGTTTCAAATCATCACCTGTGCACAGTTACCATGCACAGTTTGACTTTGGAGATGAATGAACTGTGCAAATATGTTTCACATCACCACCCATATCCCTCGAGTGTGCACAATTTCTATTTGCCAATCATCCTTCCTTAAGGCTGATGGAGAAAAGCACCATCACACCATGTTGCGTGTTTAACTAGCCAACCTTATTTTCGTGAGCTGACTTTTGATGAAGTGGGGATAGGGATGTAGAATGGGGAAAGATGTGTTAAAGTCTCCATCTCATATTTATTGAACATCTATCAGAAATGGCACATCATCAAATATTTGCTGCCTGAACTGGAGAACAATCCCACAAGTGGCCCATCAGCAGTTGGGATGCTGTGGTGAAGATTCTTTCTCATTTAGTCCTATTCTGCAAACTTGCTTCATCCCCTCAGTACCCCTCAGGGGATGTACATGTGCACATACATCGACATGCATTCATGGGCACATGTAGTTGAACATGTAAACAGTCATACACATGCTTGTCCACACACACTCAAAAACACATGCACAAGAACATATTCACATGGTCATACACATGTTCACACAGAAACTCATGAATCAGACACAAGAATAGCTGCACAGAGTCACATACACATGGTCACACACATCCATAAACATAGGCACATGAACACATGCACACACCATCATACACAACTCTTGAACATATGCACAATCCATGCACACAGTCATGCACGTGCACACTCACAAACACACTCATGAACACATACACATGAACATTGGGACACAACCATATATATTCACACACACTAATGGACTCATGCATATGAAAATGTGCAAAGTTACACAAATACAAGCTAATGAGCAAGTGCACTTGAACACATACATGCACAGTCAGACAGAAACTCCTTAAAAAATGCAGAACCCAGGTCATGATATTTCAGTCTAAATCTTTGCACTAAGAGGGGCCACCAATCTCATCTTGCCCAGATTTGAAGCTGTTCTTGGGGTGACCCTATCAGTACCCCACCTCCCCAATTCCATATCTCCTTAAAACCCCACCAAGCTCAACTAGCATAGCTTTGAAGCTTTGTCCTTGGGGTGAGCCCAGAAGGACACCACCTCCACACCTCCTTTTATTGTCTGCCTAAGGAAAGCTCCGGGCTGCCAGAAAACCAACCATGCCCTAACCAACACCTGACCATGGGTCTCTAACCTCCCTTCTTGAAGATCTTATTAAAAGGGCTAAGACTGGAATACGTGTGGTTCAGGAAGGCCTTGCTCAGAGCAGAGAGCAACTTTTCTCAAACACAACCATCCAGAAAGACAAGCCATCTGCAGTCTCTGCATGGAGAGCCATAAACAAAACTACCATCACCACTGGCATGGACACACCCACACCAATGATCACTTTATTCTTTTGCCCATCACTGACTTCCAAACTCACATGCTCGAACTCCCTCATTCTCTCTTTGAAAAGTTCAAAATCACCTCTGCACAGGTGGAAAGAGAGCACAGCTCTTTCTTCTACCATCAATGGTTACTGCATAAAATATTTCCCACTCCTTGGACTTTTGTCTGGCTTTTTATCTTTGATGTCAACAAAAGTGAAAATTCAGAAGAGAAGAAAAAAAATAAATTTAGGAGAGGATAAAAAGTGAGTTGGGATCTTCTTTAAGATCCTAACATTTGACCAGGCAAAGCACTGCTATAGCCTGGGGGCCAGCAACATCACAGACATGAAATGCCTTGTCCTGGGTGGCCATTATGAACCTGCACAGAGCACTTGTCTGGTCATACATGTGCCCTTAGGTCAAAAGCCAAAAACAGAAGCCACCAAGAAGCCTCTTGTAAATATTGCCTTTAAGACAGAGTGAAAGCCAGGGACTGGCTCAGTTTCAAGGCCATGGGTTTTAAGGAAAGAAATTAAATCCTAGCACATAAAGGACAGTTGAGGTGAAGAAAACCTGTAGTTCAGAAACAAATTCTCCAAAAATCTCTGGGAGCTGAAAAGGTCCACTCCCACCATCACCAGAGGAAACTGCAGATAATTCAGTCTAACCAATCTGACCAGCTCCTACCAGGGAGGCCTCTGGGAGTTGTAGACCTCTGAAGATTTTGGGTAGTGTAACCTATCTCTCCTGTGCAATGCTCACACAGAGGTTCCAGGGAGCTACATGCCACATGCTCATAAACTTACAGTATATTCCATAGGCATGGTGATAAAATATTCTATGGAAACTTTAGAAAGATAAGACTGCATCGGTGTCCCAATAGTGCTAAAAATGGAAAATGTAATATCACATAAAAGATAGTGTAGGAGAGTACACTTTTAAATAAGATTACAAAGAATGCACTAGAACTCCCTGCTGAGATTATTATCTGGGCTTATCTATGTAAGAACATGAAGCTACATGGAACTTGTGTTAATACAAAAGGATTTCTAATAGATTCAAATGGGAAATGCATTCCATGATTATTGATTATATGTAGTAACAGAGAGCTATCACAAATTTAATTGCAAGAAATTATTATAAAAATTTAATAGGGATAAATCCAACCATGTTATAGTGAAAAAAATTACAAATGAAAATGAATGAAAAACAACTAATAATTTTTAAAAAATCAATACCAATAGAAACCTGATGTGCATAAAGCCACCCCTGTCACAAGAATGGTCAGTGGTATAGAGATAAAAATTTAGTTCCAGTTATCAACTGGACAGGCCACATCTATCCCAAACTTTACTGATTGGTAACATCTCTGATAATAGGTTACTTCCAATAACTTGGAGGAACAGTGTCTTCATTCTTAAAAGTATTTTAAATAACCAAGCATGCTGGCAGAAACCTGTCATCCCAGTGGCCCAGGAGACTGAGGTAGGAATATAATAAGTTCAAAGACAGACTCAGCAACTTAGTGAGACCCTAAACAGTGTAGAGAGATCCAGTTTTTAAAGGAAATATAAAAAGGTCCAGAGTTGTGGCTCAGTGGTACAGTGATGCTGGGATCAATCCCAGGTTCCAAAAAAAATTGTTTTTTCTTAAAGATTTTTTGCTTGAATTATTTGTACTGGTTGATTTTTCTCATATCACATATAATTAATTAAATATTTCTATTGTGCCATAGTGTATCTTAGTGACATGAACATATCCTATTGCCTTAAACATGATAGTTATTTGAATATTCAGTTAGTATAATGAGAATAAGATCTACCAATAGAACAATATTAGAAAATTAAAAGACTAGAAGTAAACTCCACAACTCTTGTCATTTGATTTTTGACACTTTTGTCAGAGAAATTGAATGGAGAATGAGTAGTGTCTCCCACAAGTTATGTTGGTATAATTGCATATTCATGTGTCAAAAATTGATACTGGATTTTACATGAGATTATGCACAATAGTTTACATGAGGTGAATCTACCATTGCCTATGATAAATAGTGGTACCATGAGCAATGGTGTTCAAATATTAGTTTTTGTCCCAGTATCTACTTTTTTTTATATTCATAAAAGTACTCTTGATAGATGAGACAGCAATTTATGACAAAAGATACTTACATTCTATTAGGCATAATGCAGATTACAGAGACTGTTGACTTATTAAGAGTTCCTCCAACATTTATATGTATCTATAAATGTATGGACTCATACAGATAATGTAAGTGATGTTCACCTCTCAGGACTCCTTTTCACACATCAATCAGAAATATTAAGTTCTTAGGTTATTTTGGAGCCATTTAAATAATAATCTGGGATGTATTTCTCATTCAAAAGTTTCAAAGCAATTATTTAAATTATCCCACTTCCTCTATTCATTCAACACAGAGAGCATATGCACCAATCCATGATTAATTGTTGCATAGCTGTGTGGTGGCTCATGCAAAGAATTGATCCATCATCAGATGAGC
Organism: Marmota marmota marmota; assembly: GCF_001458135.2. Taxonomy (NCBI): domain Eukaryota; kingdom Metazoa; phylum Chordata; class Mammalia; order Rodentia; family Sciuridae; genus Marmota; species Marmota marmota. Next base: position 1,225 of record NW_026000674.1, on the reverse strand, counting down.
TGACCTCAAGGTGTCAGCCTCCTGTCTTAGGTTGGTACTATTGCAATTGGATCTTACCCGTCATTGATTACTGGTCCAGCATACAGCCACACCTGTGGATAGGCTTTTGTACCAGTGGGGGGGTGAAGTTCTTTGCCTCACCTCTGTTGGCCCCCAAATTTTAGCTGAACGACCTTCACAAGCAGAAGGGAGGAGGATACAAAATGCCATGACACCAAGCCAACTGACAGCTCCTTTTGGAAAAATTGTACCACCGATGACAGAATCAGCAAAAATATGCCGGCACTATCACAAGTTGCTGAACCAACAGATAGTTCACAATGCATACAAGTGATACATAGTCCAGGCAAGTTCTGCAAGCAGTTCAGTGATAGCTATTGCAGAAGCTGTAGTCCGGTTTTATCTTTGTCTTCACTGGCACTGGGATGAAGATAGGAATTCTGGGAATGATGGCTAAAGAAAAAAATATGTAACATTCCAGCAGGCTCTAAAAGAAAACAATTTCCTGAACATTATCCTGAACAGAATTATTAAATATAATGAAAAGGAAAGGTGAAAGTAAACAAACAGATCTGTTAACCTCCTTTTTTGTTCACATATTAAAACAATCCTCAACAGCTGTTTACCCAATTTAAATTAAACCATTTAAATCACGTGAATAAAAAAAAATTTGGATCCATTTTTTTCATGAACGCTCATCATATATGATATATGGACATACGTGCATACAAACATACAACACAAAACACAAGTGTGCACATATAATATAATATATTACATACAACACATAACATAATAGTAAAGGCCTTATAGCTTTTTACAGGTGAAATCTCCATTGCAATGTTTAAAAACTCTATAGTCCAAAAATAGAACTGATCAGCAAAACATTAACCTAGATCTGTATGAGCTAAAAAAAAAATAGAACTTTATGATGTGGGAAAGGGTAATAATAAAATAGATATTGAAAAAAGCATCCTGGTTCTGTCACAGATGTAAGGATAGTCAAAGTAGAGTTTTGGATATCAGCTGTTATGGATTTGAGCCAAATCATCTTCTTTTTGGTCTGTAGAAATTGCTTTAGTTAATCTCTCTGAAATCCAAATTGGCAGCTGTTCTCCCTGTGGAAACATACAAACAGACCCCTGACTCCAGACAATCACTGGGTCAGGACTTTAGTTAATCTCTCTGGAATGCAAATGGGCTGCTGTTCTCCCTGTAGAAACAC
>NW_026000673.1:0-2476 GCF_001458135.2 Marmota marmota marmota | reverse complement strand
AAAAAAAAAAAAAAAAAAAAAAAAAAAAAGAGTATAGTAAGGCCCTAGCTTTCCCTTTTTCTCTTTTGACTCCTAGCCATGAGGTGAAAGGTTTGCCTCACCATGAAATGCTGCATGGAGTGCTGCCTTGCCACAGGCCCAACCGACCATACACAGAAACCCCTGAAACTGTGAGCCAAATAAACCATTTGTTCTCTTTACAAGTTGCTAATTTGTCCCAGTAATGGGAAGCTAACACAATATTCTTTTGTATGCATAGAATATCCACTACTGAGCTACCCCCAGCCCTAAACAGTACTGTTGAATGTTGACTGAAATGGAGATTGGGTTGATTTCATTTCTAAATGAAATAGTTGTTGACAACTATTGGATTTGGATTCAGAGGCAGCATGCTGCCTGCTATTTAGTGCTGCTCAGAATACTACACTGCAAAGTAGCTTGGGAAGTGTTAGATTGGCTCTTGCTACGTGTCCCTAGCCTCCTGAAGGGTGGATGTAGTATTTCGATTTGCCACATCATATTAACTGGGACACAGTCAGTTCAGTGAAATGCTCACATCATGCATATCTACTCTGACTTCAGAGAAGGAACAAGGGGCTTGCGATGTGTAGAAGTTCCCAGTAACTTATTCTTGCTCAGGTCAACTTATGGCACTTCTACCCAGCCAATCTGTCCTCAGGTGAAAGAATTTGGAGTCCCATTAAGACAGAGATGAAACCTTAGCCAACCGCCCTATCCCTACCCGCATTTTACAGATGAGGAAACCAAGGCTTCCAGAGAAGCCCCAAAGGCAGTAGAGGAAAAAGCAGGGACAAAAAAGCAAACCCCTACCACCTCCCCCAAGGTGGCAGGAAGGCAGCAGAAGAGACAGCTGTCCTGGATCTTCAAGGAGGGATGGTTTCCAAGCAAGAGGTATGAGCCAGCAGAAGACTGGGCAGGGGAACCCTTTATTGGAGGGTGAGGAGGTGAGGGCTGAGGCTCACGGAACTAGTCATGGAAGACCCACCAGGGCCAACCTGGAGGATTGTCAGATTCATGACAAGGCAGCCAGACCAAGGTGCCCACCATCTGGTCCATTGGCCACAAGGCAGATTCCTGACTGCCAAGGTGACCCTTGCCTCATGTAAACAGAAAAGAACTATCAGCTGGGCTAGCCAGGGACATCAGACCTGCTCACACTCTGCAGTTTCACTTGCTGACCACTCCCACCACTACCCTGGGTTATCTGAGGATAAACACCCGCTGCCCCTGCCTCCGCACACCCCCCTCCCCCAGACACTTATCAGGGCAGCTGGACCTGTTCTTCCACTGGCTGACATGGAGACTGTCCTGGGGTGGGTCTCAGCACAGAGGCCTCTGCCCTGTGGTTGGCCAAGACAACAAAGGGAGTCCCACACAAGCAGAGCCAGCTGATGAGTGGCCACCACCATTCTGAGGTCCTAAGAGATCTAGGGAGGCCAGTAGAGGTGGGAGTTGAGGAAGGAGCCTAGCTAGCTCTCTCCAGCTTAAGACTGCTTGATGTAAATTATACTTTTTTTTTTTTTTTTTACCCTCCAGGCTTTCTTCTTTCAAAAAAACTGCTTCTAGGCAGAAGGACTGCTGGAGACCAGCCTGGGCAACATGGTGAGACCCCCATCTCAAATAAATAATTAAAATTAAAAATAGGAGGTTTGGGGTGTAGCTCAGAAGTAGTATACTTGCCTCCAAGCTTAAGGTCCTGGGTTAATTCCCAGCACTAAAAGCAAACAAGCTTAGCTGGGCACACACCTGTACTCCCAGCCACTCCGCTTGCCTCGGGAGGCTGAGGCAGGAGGATCAGGAGTTCAAAGCCAGGCTCAGCAACTTCGTGAGGCCCTAAGAAACTCTGTGAGACCCTATCTCTAAATATTTTAAAAGGTCTGGGGATGCGGCCAAGTGGTTAAGTGCCCCTAGGGTCAATCCCTGGTACCAAAATAAATACATAAATAGAAGCTGGGGTCAGACCTGTAATCTCAGAACTCAGGAGGCCAAGGCAGAGGATCCCAAATTCAAGGCCAGCCTCAGCAACTTGTCGAGACCAGGTCTCCAAAAGTAAAAAGAGCTGGATCGTGTCTGTGGTAGAGCATCCCGGTTCAATCCCCAGGACCCCAAATCAAATAACAGAAAGTCGTTTTCTTCCCTTACAAGTGCAGACAGCTACCCAGGGGAATGCTGGAAGATTTGAGGTGGATTCTCAGACGGCAGCCGCCCCGACGGCCCAGTCCTGCCGTTGGAACGGGAGGAAGTTCGCAGTCGGAGGCTACAAACCCCCAGTTAACGGACCTGCAGGCGGCGCCCGGCGCCTCTGCGCGGAAGGGTTCCTCCCGCGGCGGGGCGCGCTCCTTCCGCTGGCGGCGACGGCCGTGGGCGAGCGCAGGGAGGGGAGGGTCCACAGACCGGCGGGAGGAGGGCACCTCCTTTCCGCGCGCCCCGGGGTGCGAGCGCCGAGGAGCTGCTC
>NW_026000672.1:0-2476 GCF_001458135.2 Marmota marmota marmota | reverse complement strand
AAATTCTACTCATTTCTCATTGCTTCTCTTTTCAAAGTACTATATTTTATAACAATTTCAGAGGAGTTCATGAGATACACATATAATTTCACCATCATCTTTCCCTCCTCCTTTTTCTTCCTTTTGTTATTTTTTTCTTCTTTCTAAATAAATTTCTACCTTAATTTTTGAATTTAACCATTATTCTTCTCAAAATACATCCTCCTTCTCCATCTTTTTGCCTCCTTCTTTGTTTATTATTTTGCAATTTTTAGTAATTCATGGAGTTACTGATTCAAACCTTCTCTAATCAAGCCATGTGTAATACCCCTACTATAGTTGGACTTTGCAGTTATTACCTTGGTACATCTGATCATGACTATTTTCAATACCATCCACAAAATTAGTAACCCAGAAATATTCTTCTTATATTTTTATTGATCCATTATAATTACCCATGATATGGGGTATGTTAACTATTTTGTGGATACTTTATAATGATACATGATATTGGGATGTGTTAAAACCACACAATCACACAGTGAAAAATGTAACTTATTGAGTTTCAATCCTCATACCTCTCCTTCCAGTAGTTATCTTTATTTCCTCATATTGTAAGTGTGAATGTAGAGCATGCTCAGTGCAAGCTGTCTAACCAGGGTGGAAGGAAAAGCAGGAGAAGAGGATGTGGGCTCTCCCTTGCAGGTCTTCAATGATGCCAGTCAGATTTTAGAAACCTCCTGCATGTCACATCTTCACTACAATCCCCCCCCCATTTTTTTGTTTCAGAGAGTGAATAAGAAGACCATGTCCTTCTGAAAATTCTGCCATTGGAACAATACGGTCATAGTCATGTCCTCTATAGACTAATAAAATAATCAGCATGCATTTTCTGATTGCTGTCTCTCTTTCTGGGGTGGGAGAGTGTGGAATCTGAAGGTCATGGACACAGTGTAAGAATATCCTGCACCTCCCTCATGGATGCCTCCAGAAAGCTTCCCTCCTTCTTCATCCACAAGTCAGGTGTAATCACTGCCATGTTTCCAGCATCCCTTACATCCCAAGTGCAAGCTTTAAAACTATTTGAGAATATATGTACTAAATGCTTGTAAATGTTCATAAAAGAAAGAATATAGAATATCAGTGAGGAATTAGCAAAGGCTGAGAGGTTCTACACATTTTGAAAATCTTTGACCCCTTTTTCCAAGAATGAGAATGGAGGTTCAGGCACCTTTCCCCTAGAACCCATCATTTCTCTCCTGAGTTCATCATTGCCTAATTCTATCCCTCTCTAGATTCCCACCTATCTTTGGAACCTGTGGGAATTTGGTCAATAGACAGTAAGGTGCATTTTCTGAGACATGAAACTTGGCGAACTTCAGACATGACTTCTGGTTTTCCTCAGTCTCTGGATCGTCATCAGGCTTATAGAGTAGTGCCTGGGCTGATCAGAGCGCACTATGATGTATCAGGCATTTGAGAATTTCATACAGTTTCTTGGACATACATCAATCATACAGATTTATATTACTCAACAAAGTTAAAACATCGTATCTTTAAAGAAATTATAACACACTGAAACATTCTAGGTATTTTATATGATTATTTATTAGTTGTTTTATATAATTTTTATTTATTATTTAATTATCTATTTGGTAATTAATATAGGGTCTTGCTTTGTTCATGAGGCTGACTGTGAACTCACGCTCCTCCTACTTTTTATTCCCAAGTAACTGAGATTGAAAATGTTGGATCCCATGACAATTCATTCCTAATTAATTTTATTCCCCCTATTTTGTTAAAGTGAAAATAACTTGAGATATTTTGAAACTCGCTAGAATTTTCCAAAATCCTATAAAGTACAAAATGGCTTGAATGAGAATATCATTTTTGGAAGAATTCAAACCTGTCCAAAGGTTCAACAACATTTGAATAAATACAATCATGGCTCAATTTCAAACAAACCCAAAGTGTCAAAATATTATGCAGACACATTGGGTGAGGTAGTTGTAAGATGGAAACTGAGGTGTTGTAATATTGAGAAGACTCACGTTTCTTAAGAAGTCAAGGTCTGCATAAAACACAACAGGAAGCATATGGAAAGTATCCTGATGTAACAAAATCTTTGCTTCCTGGACCATTTGCATGAAAGGAACAGAAAATCCTCTACATTTTAAGATGAATACTCAGAGAAATTTATTATTTCAACAGACATCAAAACTGCTTCCCTTTTTCTTCCAAAACCCTTACGATATTGGAAGTGTAAACCAGTTTAAATCATAATTTGTGAATAAATGCAATCAAATCTTAGCCAGGTTAATTGCACACATAATTTATTTTTCAGAATTCCCATTCCAGAAATAACTATGATTTTCTAATATCTATTTAGGTTTTTTCCCTGTTGTGAAACAATTAATTCTGATTAACAACAAGAATTGCTCTCTTTTTAATCACAAAAACAAATCTTTCAGAGCTTATCTCTTTGCTTGTTGGAAAC
>NW_026000671.1:0-2476 GCF_001458135.2 Marmota marmota marmota | reverse complement strand
CATATTCTATCCTTGGTAGCAGAATAATTCATCATCCACTGTGTCCCCCCCCCCCACCCCCATGGTAGGTTCTTGTACCTGGAACATATAAATGTTACCTTGTAAGGAAAAAGAATACAGAGAAGTTAAGGAATCTCAAGAAATAGATGGTTAAGGATCTCAAGATGGGAAGATTATCCTGACTTTAGCTCAGTGATAATGATTTTGGATTTCTGACCTTCAGAACAATAAGATAATAAATTGTGTTGCTTTAAGCCACTAAGTTTGTGACAGTTTATTTCATGGCAGTGATAAATTAATTATAATGATTTGTTTGCATAGCAGAGGGAGAACAGATAATAGGGCAGTTAACTGCTTAAGGTAAACAAGGAAGGCTATGGTGAAGTTTGAATTGTAAATTGAAGGGTTTGTAAAAGTTTGCCCAAGGGGCTGGGTTTGTGGCTCAGCTGTAGAGCATTCACCTAACATGTTTGAGGACCTGGCATGTTTGAGGCCCTGGGTTCGATCCTTAGCACCACATTAAAATACATACATACATACATACAAACAAAGGTATTGTTGTAACTAACTCCATTTAATTAGCCCCATCTTTCCAACCCAATAATTTATTATCTATGCTGAAAATCTGTCCTTTGCTCCTGTCTCATTCCCCCTCTCTAATTAAGGGAACCCTTACTGCTGTAAGGGGAAATGGGCCTTAACTCTGGCTGCTTCAGGCTGAGAGGGGGCGATGTAAGGCAAGCAGTTTGGGTTTCCCTTTTAGGGATGTTTTTGGTTGGTTGAGGGGTCTGTGGTAAAAGTTTGGTTTGGAAAAAACAGCTTGTAAAGTTATCTGGGAGATGAGTGCTTCTCTGAGAGAAACAAGTCATGAGTACTAGAATGATATTAATACAAAATAAATGCTGTAGCATCTGGAAATTGTCAGTGAATATCATGATGATAGAGACCAGACCTCGTCATAAGGTGCAAGAGCTAAGAAGTTGTTCCCATGACATGGCCTCTATTTGGGAATGTAAATTTTTAAGGATATTAGTTACATTGCCAGATTTATCAGGAATGTAAACACAACACTTAGTTTTTATAATATCACAGCCATCCCTTTATTTCAGTCTCTTAGGGCTAGATAATTATACTAGCAAATACAGATCAAGTCTGCCTATGTAGGAGGTTAGGAAGATTTGTAGGTATTAAATTGATTTTAAAAGCTTTTTGGGGCTGGGGATGTGGCCCAAGTGGTAGCGTGCTCGCCTGGCATGCGCAGAGTGCTGGGTTCGATCCTTAGCACTACATAAAAATAAAATAAAGATGTTGTGTCAACCGAAAACTAAAAAAGAAATATTAAAAAAATTCTCTCTCTCTCTTAAAAAAAAAAAAAAAAAGCTTTTAACTCTTGACAGTCTCTTCTGATAGTTATTAGGCACTCCTGTCTAAGAATCCTTTCATAGCCTCCAGTCTTACTTTTGGTAGGGCTGACACAGTGTACATCTTAAGTTACATTAAAAGAATTATTGTTTTTCCTTTTAAATGCCCAGGTATGGCTCTGCTTTGGTTATAACTTTCTTGCCAGGTATTTAAGACCATGGTAGTCAAATTGACCTTGTTTCTATTATTAGGAGACAGCTGAGTTTCCTTAGGGGATCACTTTTAGGAACTTAGCTTCTCTAGTGCCATCTTCCAGTATAGGTCAGGGTCTTACTGACCACTTGGGGCTTTCTTTGAAAGCATCAGGGATGTTTCCTCTCTAGTAACCCTCCTCTGTAACATGTACACTGGTTGATGTTTTGCTCTCCAGTATCTCATTGATTCCCCCTTATCTGGAGGTCATGTGGCCCAGAGTTCCAAAGCTGTTAGAGAAGTCCCCTCATTTCCTGATTTGAGCTGATCTCAGAGGACAATAACCAAATATTGGCTATTTTCTTCTTGTCCCTTTTACTTACTTTAGTCTCCAAGTTTTAATTTTCAACATTTAGCAAGTCAGTTTCACCAGTCTTAAAAATTGGAGTATTGGGTTTTAACTTAATGTCTATCTATAACAGTTATTTATCTCTTCCATTTAATTGGGGTCAGTATTACTACTGGAAGTTAGTGTTATGTTCTGTACTATGGGTGATGGCCTATTATCTCAAATTAATTCAGGTTGTTATAGTGGATGTTGTACTTCTGTAAGGCACTAACAGAACAGTTATAAAGTTTACAAGGAAAGTACAAGAATGGAATTAAGGAGCAATCAGTAACCAGTGAATCAGTGAAAACCCACATCCAAGTCTTGTAGAATGGCAGCTTGCACTAACTGCATTTAATTAGCCGACAGGTGCCGGTTATTGTCCTCCAGAAAGAAAGAAAGTCAGAAAGATGTGAGGTACAGAGGAGCTTAACCTTGGTGATGACACCCATCCCCACGGAGTTCTTATCTAATACCAGGCTTGAAAATCAGGATTGGGTCCTCCTCCCCATCCTTGTGTACACCCCCCCCCCC
>NW_026000670.1:0-2476 GCF_001458135.2 Marmota marmota marmota | reverse complement strand
CTTTTTTTTTTAATTTTGCGCTACCAAGTTTTGGTGATATGTCATAATGACATAAGAAAAAGATATTATGAAGTACATTTGTACATTCATTGCAACATTCCAATGCACATGTTGAATCGGGGGTATGAGGGTTTGTGTGCGTGTGTGTGTGTGTGTGTGCGTGTGTGTTTGTGTGTTTGTGTGTGTTACTGAAGATCAAACTCAGGAAAATTCTTGTCAGAATAGTATTTCTTTGACATTTCTTTGAACTGGTTATATCATCTTCCTGAAAACATCAATTATAATAACCTAAATAAAAGCTTTAAAATATTTGTAAACTTCTATAAGGCATGATTTTGTCCTTTTATTTATGAGAAACGAAAGAAAGAAAATACTATGAGTAAATTTCAGAAAGATCAATAGAGTAGAGGCAAGGGAAGATGGGGTAAGGGGAATGGTGGAAAAAGGGAAGTAAAAAGAACTGAATTAGAGAAATATATAGTCTAGTATTTTAAAATTATGCTAAAATTGATTCTATTGTCATGTTAAAACTAAAAAGAACCAATAATTTAAAATTAAACTAAAAGAAATTAACACATACATTTTGTAGAGGTAGGAGTTAAAGTAAAGAAAAAGCCTCTTAAATTTTGGAAATCTCTTCTTGTAAATTAGAAAACCTCATAAGGAATGTCAATTTAAAGTGGCTTCCTGAGGTGTAGACTTCAGTCTGGATAGCATATGCTGGCATACATGGCCACTTTCTCTGTTGTAGGTCCCTGAACTCTCTCTCGTCAGCTAAGTATGAGGTAATATTGGTAATCAGAACAATGAAGAATAAAACAAGTATACTTGATACAGGTTTGCCTCTCTTCCTAAAGACAAAGGGTTGATAAGAGTGGGGGAAAGAAGTGCAGTATTTGATTCCAATCTCAAGATTGTCTGATGGATGCTTTTTGCCTTTCTTATCCTTAAGTCCTCTGATCACTTCTTCTGGGAATCAGAAGCATGGCACTGTGGTGATCACTTTATAGCTTTCTCCTGCCTTTTTTTGAAACTACATATGACACAAATCTCTGACCTGCCTACCTTAAAAGTAGGTCATAGATTCTCAATTAGCAAGCGTTCTGCCCTATATCAGCAAAGCCAAGAAGGATGGAACAAACAGGTCTTGCTAAGTTACCCTCCATTTTTTTTTCACTTCATTACACACATTCTTCAATCATATTTTTTCTATGACTACTCATTCTTCATCAAGCCTAAGCATAAAAGTACAGTTTTTTTCATTTTTGAAGGCCAGGTAACCAAGGAAAGTTTAGCTAATACTTGTTGGTTTTTCTTTCTGTCTTTTGTTAAAAGGTCATGGACCATAACTGTGGTATAGGCATAGAAAAGATATTTCTTTTTCTCCCTTATATGTTCTGGTGCCCTGGGCAGTAAAGCTCACACAGCAAGGCCAGGAAATAGGATGTGCTGGGCATGTCAAAGAAAGAAGCATTTACCAAAATGTTTAGGTATTTTGGGCAAAGTCAACAAAAGATTTTCAAGTCTGGGTTGTGGCTCAGTGGCAGAGCACTTGCTTGGATTGTGAGAGGCACAGGATTCAATTCTCAGCACCACATAAAGATAAAATCAAATAAAGGTATTCTATTCATGCACAACTACAAAAATGAAAAATAAAAAAAAGAAAATACTTTTCAAAGAACAACATGGAAGGAGAACTCAGTAGTGTCTTGAATCAACTCTGGTTTGTCCCTCTAACCAGTTCCCTCTTTTTGAGATATGTCTTCTCTCCAGCTGATCTCAAATTTCAGAAGTGCTGATCCCTATAAGCTGTCCTCTCATGACAGGCACTGAAACCAACTTCTCAATGGTTGTAACTTCCTTGCTTCCAGCAAGACCTTGCAGAAACTGATCTGAGGTAATGCGAAAACAGACCATAGCTGAACCAAGATGTCGTGACTGTGCATAATTTTGACTCTACCTTGTTCTTCCCCTATATAATATTGAAGTGGTCAGTACACCCACCGAAAACAGAAGAAATTGCAGGAGTCTCCTCATCATGTTCTTCTCAATATACCTGCAATGAAGTAAATTTCACTTGGTTATCTGCTGTTTGAATCTTTTGGGGCAAGGTCAGACCTGGTCTCCAGTCTAGAATTCCCAAAACAATCTGAGATTCTGCCGCAGTCCGGCTGGCTGCAGCAAAATAACCGGGGGGTGACGAATAACTTGTGTACGTTGATACAGCAGGAGTGGGAGCCGTTTATTGCAGGACAGGAGCAGTATTTATACATTCCACACAGCTTATCTAATTAGCATAAACTAGATACAGCAGTCAACCAATCAGGAATCTCCACACTTAATGGCTCGCTTTTGTTACTTCTCAAACCACTCCCTCTGGCATTTTGCCAGGCACCATCCAGACTTGTTTACGAACTCTAACATTCCCCTGGCAAAATGCCAGGTGTTATTTTGACTTGTTTACAGACTCTAACAA
>NW_026000669.1:0-2477 GCF_001458135.2 Marmota marmota marmota | reverse complement strand
CATAAAGGTAGGAGAGGAAACATGGAGGAAATTAGGAAAGCATAATTAAGCAATTATTATAGATCAAAGAAGAAATGAAACAGAAAGTAGATACCCAGAAAAACTTCTAAGTAAATATAGGAGCCAGTTTTCACAATGACTAATGAGTTACAAATTTTTATCAAGAGTAATCAAGAATATAAGAGGAAAATAATAAAGGAAGCACAACATTAGAAATGTAATATAATATAATGATTTGAATAATATCCTCCCAAGTTCATTTTCATCCAAAACCTCAAAATATGACCTTATTGAAAATTGTGTCTTTGCAGATACAATTAAGTTGAAGTAAGTTCTAGTGAATAAGGGTGTACCCTAAATACAAAGACCAAGTCCTTACAAGAACAGGGTGCACACACACACACACACAAATACAGAGAGAAATAAGGATAAAAGCCATGTGAAGATGAAGGTAGAAATTGAAGTCATCCCAATACACACCAAGAAAAACTAAGGAGCCCCCAGGGATGCAAAAGCAAAGGATTCTCCTTTCCTAGCCTTTCCAGGGAGCATAGCCCTGCAGATTCTTTGATTTTAGACTTCTAGTCCTGGAAACTGTGAAGGAATTAATTTCTGTGTTTTATGCTTCCCAGTTTGCTGTACTTTATATGGCAGTCCTTGGAAGCTTATATACATAAAAGCTTAATAATTGAGGGCTAAATATATTATAGACACTGTTCTGCTTTTTACTTTTACATACATTAACTATTTTGATCCATGCAACAATCTACTGAAGTAGCTATTGAAGTAGATTTTATTTTACAAATGAATATACTGAGAATTTAAGTAATTTTTTCAACTAAAGGATTCAAATCCAGGTAGATTGAATTTAGAGCCTATGTTCTAAATCATCACATTTAACTTCCTTTCAGATATAGTACAAAACAGATTTAAAAAGAGGGAAAGGGACACAGAAAGGAAATAGATCAAAACTCTGAGAAAATTACAGAAAATGACTTGAGAAAAGTAGAAGATTAATAACTATGAAAAAGTTGTGAAATGACTATCAATTTTTCCAATACAAACCAAACCATACAAACAGAAATAACACTTCATTGAATTCCATAGGTGAATTCCTTCTAACATTGAAGATATAATTTGTATGGGATTTTAGTTTTTCAAGAAATAAGGGATGTTCCCCAATTTTTAAAATAAAACTAACCTAACTTTAAAAAAACATTTGATATAGACAGAACCAAAAGGAAAAACCCAACAAATCTCACTTATGAATACAGGTGTAACATTTTAAATAATATGATACTCAATTGAATATAGCACTACATGGAAAAATAATATTCCATGACCTAGAAGAACTCATTTCAAGTATACACATATGGTTTGTTAGAAAATCTTTTATTTTTAGTTTTATAATTGACAGATAAAATTGTATATATTTATTGTGTATAATATGATGCTTTGAAATATGTATGTGTGTGTCTACACACATAAACACATTGTGGAATGTCTGAATCTAGCTAATTAATGTATACATTACCTCACAGTCAACATTTTTAGGGTGAGAAATCTATTTAAAATCTATTCTCCTACCACTTCTCAAGAATTAAATATTTTGCTACTAAGTGTAGTCACTATCTTCTACAATAAATCTCTTAAAACTATTACTCCTACCTAACTGAAATTTTGTATCCTTTGACAAACATGTTCCCAGTCATTTTCTCCCCCAAACTTTGGTAACCACCATTCCACTCTCTACTTCTATGATATTAACTGTTTTAGACTCTACATATGAATGAGATCATATGGCACTTGTTTTTCTATGCCTGGCTTATTTCAGTTTAATATCCTCCAGGTTCTTCCATGTATAAAATGACAAGGTTTCCTTTTTTAAAATGTCCAAATAGTATATCATTGTGTATATATACATTTTGTTTATATATTCATGTGTTGATGAACACTAGCAGGAATAATTTTGGAATAAGCATGGAAATGTGGATATGTCTTCAACATATTCATTTAAGTTGTTTTGTATCTACATCAAGTAGTGGGATTGATGGATCATATAGTAATTTTATTTTTTCATTTTTAAAACTTTAATATTTTAAAAATTCATTTTAATTGGTACATAAATACATGAAAGTTCTACATATTAATGGATTACCATGTAATATTTGATACATGTATATATAGAGTAATGTTTAATTCAGGTTAAACATCTCCTCAAATGTTTATCATTTCTTTAGGGTAAAAACTTTCAAAATCCTTTCTTCTAGATTTTTGAAATATACAGTACATTATTGTAATCTATAGTCACCATATTGTGCAATATTTTTGGATGTTTTGAGAGCCCTCCATACTGTTTACCATTTTGGTTGTACTAATTTTTATCCTTACCAAACAATGAAACAATGTTCAAGCATTACATTATCTCTACATCCTTTTTCACACTTACCTATTGTTTTTTTTTTTTTTTTTTTTTT
>NW_026000668.1:0-2477 GCF_001458135.2 Marmota marmota marmota | reverse complement strand
GGTGACTGCTGATCTTTACACTGTCTCTATTTACTTTTGCCATCATCCCTTTCCTGAATGTCATATAATTTGAACTACAGTATGTAGCCACTTTCAAGATGGCCTCTTTCATTTTATAATATACATTTAAGATTCCAAGACCCTGTCTTTAAATACAATATAAAAAGGGCTGGGGATGTGGCTCAGCAGCTAAGCACTCCTGGGTTCAATCCCTGGTACCAAAAAAAAAAAAAATCCTCTATATCTCTTTTCCCCTTCTTTTCTGAATAACTCTGCTATAAGGATGAACCAGCTTGTTTAGCCATTCATCTGTTGAAGGACATCTTGGTAGCCTCCTAGTTTGGGCAATCAAGAATAAAACTGCTATTACATTCATGTGCATATTTCTATGGTGGACATAAATTTACTCAGGGAGTGCAGTCCTCGGGTCATGTGGTAAGACCACATGGGAAGGGTAGCTTGGGGGCGGGGAGCCTACAACCCACCTTGGGAAGTGGTGGTGCCATTTGCGTTCCTGCTGCTCCACGTCCTCATCAGTGTTTGGTATTGCTGGTGTGTGGACTCAGAAAAGAGACTTGAACCCAGGCCTGAAACCCAAGGTCTGGATCCAGTTGCAGTGGTGCACCTGAAGCCAGAGGACTTCCCTATTCACCAGTATTCCTGGGGTCCAAACAGGACAGGGGCTTGGGTCAAAGTCACATAGCCGAAGTAACAACCAGACCTTCATTTCACGAGCCAACATCAACCTTTGACACCTCATTTAGTATTTCCTGAAACTGCGTGGTGACCCTTTGCATGAGGCATGAAGATGTGGCAGGACCCGTCCTGGGCTGGGGGCAGTTGTTGCTGCCTGGGAAGCAGGTGGGGAGACTCCCTACCTTGTCTGGCCTGGCTGCCTGGGGTTCATTTCTCCCCTGTGGACCCTCTGGTGCCCACCATCCTCCATTTCTGCTGTGGCCTTTGTGACAAATGGAATGGAGGAACCCAGTGTGTCTCATGGCTCCCGCACACACATGCTCACTGCCACAGGTGTGCAGGGTGCCCGGTGGGAGGCAGGTCCTGATGAGAACACTAACTCCACCACCTTGGGCTGCCACTCAGAGGGCTGCAAGGTGATGCCATTCCCTTTTGAAGTGGGTGGTCTTGTCCTGTCTTTGCACCAACCCAGGAAGGGCATGGTGCAGGTGCAGCCCATCAGGGTCTCACGGAGGTGGGAGGAGGGCCGAGGACCCTGAGGACCCTTCTTTCTTTGCTTCTCCATCTTCCTCTCTCCTCCCGAGTCCTGCTTCTATCTGCCCCTTGGAAGCCTTGGTTCTGCTCCTGCCTCTCCCCAGGAAGGACCCCTGTGTCCCCAGGGGCACAGGGTACCCATCCTCTCTTTGTCTATTTGACTTTAGTTTCCTGTTCCTGCACCAATGTCTTGAAGTGTTTCTCCTGCGTTCTCTCCCAGTAGTTTCCTAGTTTCAGGGTTTACGTTTAGACCTTTGATCCACTTTGAGCTGAGTATTATATCTGGGGGAGACGGGAGTCTCATTTCATCTTCTGCATAAAGTTATCTGATTTTTCCTGCACCACTGATTTATGAGACCATCTTATCTCCACGGTGGTTCTTGGCACCTTGGCTGTGGAGATGTGGGTTCATGTTTGGGTTTCTTGTTCTCTTCCATTGGTGTCCATGTTGGTCTTTAGGTCAGTGCTGTGGTGTTTGGGCTATCATAGCTCTTTTGTATGTTGTTCCCATATTTTTATGGGTGCATTATTGTATATGTAACAGTGAATTCGCTGTTGTGTGTGGTCATACAAGCACACGATATTGCTGAATGTTTTGAGCTCAGGTATTACAATACCTCCAGACTTCCATTTTGCTCAGAATTGCTTAGACCATTTGAAAACTTTTGTGGTTTTATGTAAATTTTGGAATTGTCTTTTGTAGCTCTGTGAGGAGTGCCTTTGGTATGCCATGGAGATTGCATTGAATCTGGAACTTGATTTGGGTTGTGTAGACATTTTTTTTTGAATTTTTAATATTTATTTTTTTATTTATTTATCTGCGGACACAACATCTTTGTTTGTATGTGGTGCTGAGGATCGAACCCGGGCCGCACGCATGCCAGGCGAGAACGCTACCGCTTGAGCCACACCCCCAGCCCTGTGTAGACATTTTAATAATCTTAATTCTTCTAACACATGATCATGGGAGGTCTTTCTATTTTTTTTGTATTCTCTTTGATTTATTTCATCAGACTTTTAAAAAAAAATTTTCAAGGTAGAGGCATTTATTTCCTTGGTTAAATTCATTAGTGGACATTTTACTATTTTTTTTTTGGTAGGTATTGTGCATATTATTGCTTTCTTAATCTCTTTCTTTGCAAGTTCATTACTGGTGTATAAAAATGCCAATTTCAAAACTCACCATTTTATAGAGAAGGAAACTATAGTCAGGAAGAAAAGTTAACACACAGCTCATAAATTGCAGG
>NW_026000667.1:0-2477 GCF_001458135.2 Marmota marmota marmota | reverse complement strand
AACAGGGGTTAGGATACACTTTCTTACAATTTACATATTTAACATTTGGAATCATCCCAAACTCAATTTTCTTGTTTGGGAGTACCAAAGCTTTGAAAGGATTCCATCTAATGTGGAAATAAAATTCTCCACAGCTTTACTCTGCTGCAAGCTACTAAGCATTAGCTTCTGTCTAATGGTTCTTTCTTTCTCTAATTGCTTTCCTTAGGATCACTAATCTTCCCAAAGAATCATTGTTTACATTATGCCTTTGCCCATTAACCAGTGAAACACATCTTTCCACCTTTTCCCCATTCCAAGGAAGGATTAAGAGCAACTGTTAACACAATTAAAGCTCAGTTTAATTTCTATGATCCATTTGTATTTGCAGTAAAACACCATGACTGGGAACTAGGGGGAGGGTGGTTAAATACCATGGGATCAGGTTTATTCTCCTGTCCTAAGTGACCTATTCAGCAAGAAGGCAGGGCTTATCATGTGGAACATCAAAACACTCAGGTCCACTAAACAAGGTCATTTTGGATGCTTTTTCTGTTTTCAAGGAAAAGGCATTTTAATAATTACCCTGCTTTGATTCTCTATGATAAAGCATCAAACCCAGCAAGCACTGTACTCAAATATCTATTGCCGCCTGAAGTAGTATCAAAAGCACAGTGGCCTGGAATTTTGATCCACTAAGGAAATCAATTCAAGAGCAGATGCCCTCAATGTGTGACCCATTCTCCGGGCCTGTGATTCTAGGGAGCAGACACATCCCAGAAACGTGTTAGATTAGAAGGATGACTGTGGTGTCACGTGGACTTTGGTAGTTACTTAAAGTTAATTAATTTAACCTGACCTTTCCATAAAATATAAGGTACAATAGAGTACTAGTGATAATTGATTCTGGAGAGCCTCCGAAACGGTTCAAGGAAAACACAGCTGTGCTGTGTAACAGTTCTTGTTTGCTCTGGATTATAACCTATTTTTAGTACTTAGTTAATAAAGCTGATTTTCTTAAGGGGCCTCTGGTGGAATGCATGAGCTGCCGTGTCAGATGCTGATGGAATTGGGATTTGCAATGGATGAACCTGAGAAAATTAACTCTGCCAATGCTGACTGAGTTTTAGAGCTGAGGTTTCAGCATGCCTGTTTGTGCACCTAACAGAAATTGTTAGAGCCTATGTCATAGTTTCCCCAAATACACCTTCGAAGCTACAGATAGGTTCAATAAGTCTGTTATTGCTCTTTACTTTATGCAGTGGTTTTAATTGTATCAGCACTAAAATGAAGATTTCTGGATGTAATGATAAGTATTATATTAAGTGCTCCTTATAAGTGCATCATAAATACAGTGGTTTTTTTTCCATTTTAAGATGCTCACATTTTCCCATTTTGACATTTGAAATTGATGGTGTTTCATAATAGTGGGTCTTAGAATCTCTGATATATTAGGTTTAGTAAAATATAGTAACCTATGGAATCCTCTAATAAGCTTTGGAAAAGAAGTAATTACTGTCATTACTCCCATCTTAGAGATAAGGAAACTAAGGCACAAAAAATATCAATTAACTTGTCAAACTAGTTATAGCTAGTAAAGAGGACAGTTGGGATTTGAATCAAATTATTAATTACAATAAAATATTTTCTTACAGATTCACTTCTATATGACTGGTCTTTTAAAGGAACCACCATCATACATTTCATGTATGTCCCATCTGTATGAAGGAAACATTGATGTGCATAAAATAGAAAATAAGTTGTCCTGTTTACAGAAAATAAATAGCAAGTATATTACTATGAAATTCTATTTTGTTTTTGTCACACAATAAAAATATTTGCATGTAGTCATGTTGACCTTTTAACTCCCTTCTTAAACACAGCAGAGAATTCCATGACATGAATGGATACATGATTTTCAGGTGCCCATTATTATAATTAGCACTGTAATGCAACATATTTAAGTGCTCTCAATTTCACAAGTGATTCACTTGGTTGCTTCCAAGAAGTGGAGTTTCTGGATGTGCTTCTATTTTATGTATAGAAGCTGTATATATATATATTTTAGGTACAATCAAAAAGCTTGTTGTATAGTATATTTTGCCTAAGATCAATAAGTTACTTACAACGATGTATAATTATTTTTCTCAAACACATTTGAAATGTTTCTCTGCAGTTATATGGGTAATCCCTCACAATATCATTTTTCATACAAACTTAATTTTTCTTCTTTTTTTGTACTGGGGCACATCCCAGTCCTAGATTTACTTTTAGAGACCAGGTCTCACTAAGTTGCTTTAGGGCCTTCCTAAATTGTTGAGGTTGGCCTGGAACTTGTGATCCTCCTGCCTTAGCCTCTGGAATTGCTGGGGATGCAGTCATGCACCATTGTGCCCTCTCTTTATTTTATAAAATACTCTACATGGGGAAAGCAGGAGGATAAGACAGTTTTCACTGCCACGTTCTCCTGTGATATGCTACCAGAAAAAAAAAAAAAA
>NW_026000666.1:0-2477 GCF_001458135.2 Marmota marmota marmota | reverse complement strand
GTCCTTTACTGCTTTACTGCTTTTCCTAGGGCTTTGAGATGTAATTTTAGGTCATTTATTTGACTTTTTCTTTTTTAAGGAATGAACTCCATGCAATGAACTTTCCTCTTAGTAATGCCTTCATAGTGTCCCAGGGATTTTGATATGTTGTATCTGTGTCCTCATTCACCTCTAAGAATTTTTAAATCTCCTCTTTGATGTTTTCTGCAACCCATTGTTCATTCACTAGCATATTATTTAGTCTCCAGGTATAGGAGTAGCTTCTATTTTTATCATTGATTTCTAATTTCATTCCATTATGAAATGATAGAATTCCATTATGAAATGATAGTATCTTTACTTTTCTGTATTGCTTAGAGTTCCTTTTTGGCATGACATATGGTCTATTTTAGAGAAGGATCCATTTGCTGCTGAGAAGAAAGTGTCTTCGCCTGTTGAAGGATGAAATAGTCTATGTATGTCAGTTAAATCTAAGTTATTGATGGTATTATTGAGTTCTATAATTTCTGTATGGATATTTTTTGGAAGATCAATCCAGTGGTAAAATAGGTGTGTTAAAGTCACCCAGAATTATTGTCTTATGGTCTACTTGGCCCTTAAACTTGAGAAGAGTCTGTTTGAACATAGATGCTCCATTGTTATGGGGGTGTGTATATTTATAATTGTTCTGTCTTGTTGGTGTATGGTTCCTTTAATCAGTATGTAGTGTCCTTCTTTATCCCTTTTGATTAACTTTCACTTGAAGTCCACATTATTTGATATAAGAATGGAAACCCCTGCTTGCCTCCACATTCCATGCGAGTGGTATGTGTTTTAATATTTATTTTCTTATATATGGACACAGTACCTGTATTATTTAGTTTTTTGTGGTACTGAGGATCGAATACAGGGTCTCACATGTGCTAGGCGAGTGCACTACCACTGAGCCCCAGCCCCAGCCTGAGTGATATATTTTTTCCAACCTGTCACCTTCAGTCTGTGGGTGTCTTTTCCTATGAGATGAGTCTCTTGGAGGCAGCATATTGTTGGTCTTTTTTTTATCCACTCTGCCTGTCTTTTGATTGCTGAGTTGGAACTAAACTTTCAGGGTTATTATTGAGACAAGATTTGTATTCCCAGTTATTTTTGGTATTTAAGTCAGTTTCTCTTTGATAGGTTTTCCCTTTAGAGTGATACTACCCTTTTCTGATTATTTATTGTTGTTCATTTCCTCCTCATGGAATATTTTGCCAAGGATGTTCTGTAGTGCAGGTTTCTGGTTGTAAATTCTTTTAAATTTGTGTATGAAGGAAGGTTTTTATTTTGTCATAAAATAACATCTGAATCGAAATCTAATTGCTAATCAAAATTTAATTTTGCTGGGTATGATTCTTGGTTGGCATCCATTTCTTTCAGAGCTTGGTTTATATTGTTGCAGGATCTTGTAGATTTCAGGGTCTCAGTTCAAAAATCAGAGATCCTGATTGGTTTTCCCCATATGTAATTTGATTCCTTTCTCTTGTGGCTTTTGAAATGCTCTGCTTCTCCTGTATGCTAGGTGTTTTCATTATGGTGTGTGTAGGTAGACCTGTAGTGATCTTGTTCATTTGGTGTCCTATATGATCCTTGTATTTGATTTCCCAATTCACTCTACATGTTTGGAAATTTTTCTGGTATTATTTCATTGAATAGATTGTCCATTTCTGTAGTTTAGACCTCTATGCCTTGATCTATCCCAATAGTTGTTAAATTTGGTCTTTTCATATTATCTCACAATTCTTGAATCTTCTGCTCATGGTTTCTTACCATCTTCATTGGGGTCAACTTTATTTTTTCAAGATTATATATTTTGCCTTCAACGTCAGAGCTTCTGTCTTCCAAGTGATCTATTCTGTTGGAGATGCTTCCTATTGAGTTCTTAATTTGGTTTACTGTTTCCTTCATTTCAAGGATCTCTGTTTTTTTTTTTTTTTCAAAATCTCTGTCTCCTTATTGAAGGAATCTTTTGCTTTCTGTATTTGCTTATGTAGCTCTTTATCAAAATGATCCTTTGCTGCCTGTATTTGCTCTCATATCATCCTTTAATTCACAGAACATTATATACCTTCTCCCATTTATCCTGATATTCTGACCATGGATTCTAATAATGTAGCATCTTTGTTTGGGGCACATTCTTTCTTGGTTTCTCATGTTGTTCATACATCTTCCCTTCCAGCTCTGTGTTTTTAAGATATATAGCCATATAGGCTTATAGTGTCCCCAATGGGTTTCTTTTTTTTTTTTAAATTTTTTATTGTTGGCTGTTCAAAACATTACATAGTTCTTGATATATCATATTTCACACTTTGATTCAAGTGGGTTATGAGCTCCCATTTTTACCCCATATACAGATTGCAGAATTACATCAGTTACACATCCATTGATTTACATATTGCCATATTAGTGTCTGTTGTGTTCTGCTGCCTTTCCTATCCTCTACTATCCCCCCTCCCCTCCCC